>NC_085843.1:70626700-70926700 GCF_035594765.1 Anolis carolinensis | reverse complement strand
TCCCACAGGATGGTAAAACGTCAAACATCTGGGCATTCCTTGGGCAACATTCTTGCAGACAGCCAATTTTCTCACACCAGAAGTGACTTGCAGTTTCTCAAGTCGCTCCTGACATGGAAAAAAAATATTTTATACATCTAACAACTGTTTCAACAGCTGGTGCCAAATAACTGTCTATTCAAGGAAAGGCACAGAAGTTTGTTACCAATGCTGTCATCAATGCTATCTTATAAAATGATACCCTCTCATATATACATGGAAATAATAAAATCCAACCTAAAAGATGATGCTACCAGTATAAAATAATCTGGACTCTTTCAAAATGACTATAATGCAGATGGTGCAAATCTTACAGTGAGTTTGATCAAACACAAGTGAGATCACAGGATAATGATCTCTTTATGGTGATTTTGAGCATCTCCTTAGAAGAGCATGTTTTGGGTGGTAGCCTACCATATTATGATTCCTTTGGAATAGTACTATTGCAGAATAGATAACTGGTAGAGGCTGTGGGCCCCTCCACACAGCCATATAACCCAGAATATCAAGGCTGAAAATTCCACAATATCTGCTTTGAACTGTGTTATCTGAGTTCACACTACTATATATTCAATTTTAAAGCAGAACATGTGGGATTTTATTCAGCTGAGTGGAAGGGGTCTGTGAGTGTTCCTAATCTGATACTTTGGAAAATGACCAGTTTGGCAAATCCACAGACACAGTGAGATTTAAAATGTTCATGTCTCTCATTGATTATTATGTGAAATTAAAAATTGCTACAAGTTCTATTCACTTTATCAGAACTAGACAAAGTCCCTTAGGAGAGGATTGCAGCTAATGAAATTGACAGGGAAAAAAATTAAGCTTAAAAGCACATAGGCTCCAACAATCCCATAAATTGTGTGAGTTATTTTGTTTCTAAAGATACCAGCCAACAACACAGCTTCTACTAAGAAATTAATTAGATCATCATATAAGGACCTCATCATATGCAGGAAGAGAAGCATCTTCTCCCTGCTGCCGGCACGGAGTCCCCTGGAATCCATCATATGATGCCGGGCTACTTTCAGCAGGACTCCCTAGAGCTCTGTGCTGTAAGCATTGCAGTAACAGAGCCCAGAGAAGCCAGGTGTATGCCCAGATCCTCATAGAAAAAAGCCAGAGGAGCTGAAGAGGAAGCGGGGAGGGGGGGGGGGGTAGCAGGGAAATGTCATGGGAAGGAATACTATGGACCCCAACAATAGGAAATACAGTGTGATGTTTTCCTTCACTGCTCTGCGATTTCTCCCACTTTAAAAATAGCCATTTGTTAAGGTCCTAAAACAGACATACCAATTCACATAAACAAAATAGACAAAAGTATATGAATAAGTGGTACTGTGGCATGGAAGGATGCAACATTTGCACATCTCCACAAGACAAAACAGATAAGAGATGCCTGGATTTCTAAATCTAGAAAGTATTACAATCCCAGGTATAAAAATGTCAAGGTCTCTAATGACAGACTAGAGGAGAAGGGGATATGGAGAAGATTAATGGGTCAATGAAGAATTGTATATGCTAATTCATTTTCCAGATATCCCCGCCTCTCATTTTAACAGCTTTTTCATGACAACAAGTCCCTATTCTTTAGATTTTGCAAACTGCTATTTTGAAATCCCATATCCCTTGCTCACCCTTTAAATTCCTTCTATGTGTCACTTTATCCCAATTTAGGCATTATTAACCGTAGTGGAATTCCCTTGAGATCAAGGGCAGTGTCAACAAGCCCTATTCCAATGTGAGGTCACTCCATAGCCCCACATCCCAGATATCCACACATGGGGCTACACTGACCACTTAGGTTAGTGTGAAAACAGCAGAGGAACAAGCAATTTCAATATGGAGGTGATTGTCACTGATACACATTATGGGCTCCATTTCAAAATATCAACAACATTGCCTATTCCAGGCAATGCCTGGAATTCATGTTGCAGTGTGTGTCATTTAAACACCACATTTTCAACCCACATTTAATGGTCAGTGTAAATGTGCCCTAAGAAAAAGAATATCTATGATAGAGAAACCTTTGTAATTACTATTATACTCACTTCTATTTTTTTAATATAAGCCTGCATGATCCATCCACACAAATGCTTACACATTTACAGCCACAATAGTTTAAGCTGTGCTATGAAAAGAAGTATGTTTTGTAAAATCTAGAAGTAACAAGATTAGGAGGTTATTTTTTCAACAAAACTCTAGGTACAAAAGACCTTAGAATGAAATGATTAGCCAATTGAGCAACCATCTGCAACACAGCAGCATGGAGCATGAAGTGGACAATAATCACTGTAATATTCAAACAACACGCACAGCAATTCTTTGGCCAAAACAGCATGTAAAAGTAAATGAAATAAGATAGATGAAATAGGAACATGAGTGCAGCATGAGTTCCAACTTTGTTAATTAGCATGTTGTCAGGCTTCAGTGATGCTGCAATTATGCTACCTCATCCTCCTGTATCCTCCTATTGTGCAAATACTGCCATTAGACTCTTAAGAAGCTTATAAAATGGTGCACGATATGGGCCACCTACAGAGATGTCATTACAATTGTGTCAAATTAACAGTATGCTTTTTCAAATTTATAATTATTTGCCTCAGCAGAGGAGCTATTTGGGAGCCTATTACTCGTCTTTTGGAAGTTAACTTAATAATTTCCTTTGTATTACTTTAAACACCTGCCAATGTATTATGGGCTGCATCTACTTAACAGTTTATTCGGAGGAACACACTATCTCTGTTGAGGTGTTGAGACCTCTGATTAAACTAATGCTTCCTCTCCACCCCCTCTCTTCACGCAAACCACCAAGAAAAGGAGAATTTGTTCATTATCTGTTCTTTTTTAATACATTAAGCCAAAGAGTAGAAGATATAGAAGAGCATGGATTTTAAAGGTCACTCATTTTTTGTTTGTTTTGGTTTTTAATCCTTTTTTGTTTTGTTTTACCATTATCCTCCTATCAGAAGGTATATCATGTTGTACATCACAGATTTAGAAGCTGCATTAATTCTGCAGAACAGGAAATAAAAAGAAAGCAAGATGATACCTAATGAGGGGGAGAGGGAGACATTATTGTACCATATTGTGGAGTTTATGCAGCTATAACTTTTTGCTGATGCCCCCTTTTGCTGAACATTATCTAAACACCTTTCTGTATCAAGACAAAAAGCAGACATTTTATTTTTTTAGATTATGTATATTGCTGAGATTGTGAATAACAGCAACATTTGTCATGCACAGACACTTCTAATGCTGCTGTATTCTCCACAAATTACTACAGCCTGTTTGTTTCTGCCATCACGTTTCTTGCTGATGGCAAAAAATTACAATTCTATGGAAGTATCAATGGCCATCACCTTTCACTTTTGGTATGCCCCCCCTTCATCGCTTTCTGCACTCCACTGCTTTTATCTCTCACCTTTCTTCCCACTGTGTTTCACGTAGGGCCATATGTGTCTCTTGTATTTTCCAGAACATATATGCACTTCTCTTTTGCTTAGTTTCATCCTACTGAAACCCCACTTTTCCTTCACTCTTTCCATTTCCTTTTCCTCTTCTCATCCATTAAGCGCTCATTTGGCATGTCTCCATGGTATGCTGCTTTCACTCAATCACATATATATCTCACTGCATCATATCTCTTTTCCTGAACCTTGCATCCATCTGTTTCACTTCCTGTTATGCCTTCTATCATGCTTCCTTCCCTCAGAGCTGCAGCTACATTCCAATATCTTTCTTCCTGGTTCACTTCATGCTCCTGCTTGCTCACATTCTAAAGAAGCAGGGATTGAACAACACTGTGAGATCTGTATTAAAGAGATGGGAGGAAAGCTGGAAAAGAATGCCAGTGGTGTCTGTTCAACTGCTACAGAAGGCAAAAACACAGAGGATAATAAAGCAAAGGTTTGTGATGTAGACTTATCCAGGCTGACCTTGCAGTTCCTAGCCTTTGGCCCTCTATGGTCCAGGCTTAAAGAAGACAACCAAAGGGTGCCTCTATACTGTTGAATGAATGTCGTTTGATACCACTTTAACTGTCAGGCTTCCATGCTTGAGATCCTGGGATTTGTAGTTTTGTTGAGGTGTCATCCCTCTTTGGAAGAGAAGGTTAAAGACCTTGTAAAATTGCAACTGCACATTCATTCAATTGTGTAGAGCAGGGGTCCCCAAACTAAGGCCCGGGGGCCGGATGCAGCCCATCGAAGCTATTTATCCGGCCCCCATGGCACAAGGGCATAAGGGGGTTGGACTAAATGACCCAAGGGGTCTCTTTTTCTCTTACAACCCCTATTATTATTATTATTATTATTATTATTATTATTATTATTATTATTATTAACATTAAGGCTGGGTGGCCATCTGTCAGGGGTGCTTTGCTTGTGCCTTTGGTGCACAGAGGCAGATGGGAGTTGGACTTAATGGCCCAAAGGATCTCTTCCAACCCTCTTTATTATTATTATTATTATTATTATTATTATTATTATTATTATTATTATTATTAACATTGAGGCTGGGTGGCCATCAGTCAGGGGTGCTTTGCTTGTGTTTTCGGTGCACAAAGGCAGAAGGGGATTGGACTCAATGGCCCAAAGGGTCTCTTCCAACCCTCTTTTTATTATTATTGCTGTTATTTATTATTATTATTATTATTATTATTATTATTATTATTATTATTAATTATTGCTCAGTGGCCAACTATAGTCCGGCCCTCCAACAGTCCAAAGGATTGTGAACTGGCCCCCTGTTTAAAAATTTTGGGGACCCCTGGTGTAGAGGCACCCAGCATCAATTTTAACTAAGGAACAAGTAGTTCAACTTTGTTTTCATAACAAGCAGAATGGCTATTACTTTGTAAGTTTTCAGTACTTGGTTCCAAACATATAATATACTACTTGAACTGAATTACATCAAGCCTTTAAGTGCCAGTACTTCATACACCCAACACAACTTTGTCCCCCTCAGACTCTCAAACCTGATTCCTTAAACTCTTTCCACAACTGTCCATCTCTGTCAGAATCAATCCCTCTTTAACAACAACAACAACAACAACAACAACAAAACCCACCTTTTCATCCTCTCATTCACAGAAGTCCCTCCTTGTCAGTTCAACCTGATAAACAATTCAATTTGTCAGGCTGAATTTTTTGGAGGTTTTTTTTAAGACGAGGTTTAATCTTCAGCTCATGTTGTTTTCATGCTTATATTGTTCTTGGATTTTAATGTTGTGATATTAATTATAGCAAGGCAGTTATTATATATATAAATGTATAAGTCGAGGGCAGGTTTTTGGACCAAAATTTACTGATTCTGATATGATCCGTAGGTAAATCACGGATCATTCGTAGATAAGTGAAGTCAACAATGCTGCCCCAGGAATCTAGTCATTTATGGCTACCACCATCATTTCCTCACCCAGGCATCCAGAAAGGTCAGAAATGATGCTACAACAAAGAGTAAAGGAGTTGGTGCTTTTTTGTCACTTCACGCAGAGAATGGGATGGTTCTTTATTTTTATATAAGAATGTACAGTACTCTGATTCATGAATAAGTCTACCCAGGGTTTTGGTGTTGACTTTTTGAGTAAAATTTTTAGATGAATATGTGCATAAGAAATTGTCTACCCATCAATGAAATAATGCGACCAGACAACTGGGTTGGGATAAATATGGGCAGCTTTTATTAAATTGTTACCTATTTAAACTTTCTTCATTAACTGCAACCAGCTAAAAGAAGGGGTTGAGCTTGATGTTGTGTAAGCTGAGGCAGTGGCCATCCCAGACCCACTCCTCTGCTGACTTGGGCAGCATAACTTCCCCACATAACTCACAATGAATTGTAACCAGGGCAACTGCCTAGGGAAGCTGCACAGAGTATTCAAACCCCAAGGCTATTTCTGTTCGCCCTCACCATGGTTGAGTGAATTCACTGGTGGGGGTTCCAATTCCTGGCCTTCACCAAAAGGAGTGCCTTAGGTGCTCACCGAGATGTAAATTGTATCCCCATATTCTTCCACAGATTACGGGCAAGCGTACGCTTTGTTCCTATCCCCCACCAAACCTGCTAAAGCTTCATGTGTTAAAGCTTCAAAAAAATCCTATTTGCCTTCTTACGGGCTGCATCGATTTTCTGAAGGTCTCCATCGTCAGACCATTTCTGCCTGGGAATTACGGCAGACCATATCACATGCATCTGAGGCCAAACATCATAATGTCTTGGATGTCCAATTGTGCTGTTTACCCTCTTATGAGCTATATCTATTTTCTTGAGGTCTTCATCAACTGGTAATTTCTTTCAGGAATTATGGCAGACCATACAACCTGTGTATTTGAGGCAAGACATCTTGAATGCCCTGGATGTCAGACCAAGTGTCATCTGACTTTGGGCTATTTATTTATTTATTTACTATATTTATACCCCACCCTTCTCACCACTAAGGGGACTCAGAGTGGCTCACAAATCATGGCAAAAATTCAATGCCTCATAACGCACACAATAAAATATAACTCAATTACAACAGTTAAGACATATAAATACCATAAACAGATTAAAACACATTAAAACACATTAAAAATGAAGTGCTGAGCCTGAAATTCTAACATCACTAAATATTTATACTCTATTTGTTATGATTGAGCCTCGTGGCTCTGTTTCTGACAGGCGTGGGCGTAAGACTCCTCGAGAGTCGGATACTCTCGAGGAGCGAGAGAGAAAAAGACTGCGAGACATATTTGCAGCACCCTCTGACGAAGAGTCTTTCGAAGGGTTCACGGAGAGAATGGAGGAAGGGCTGGTTAGCTCAGAGGAGGATGAGATGGATTGGACTCGGGTAAGGGAGGAATTGGGGGCCACTGGCCATGATGGGGCAGAAGATGAATGGGGACCTTCAGGATTAGACCCATGGCGTAGCTGGAGGGATGGGACGGGATCCACAGCTGGAGATGCTGTTGGGCGTAGTCAGAGGTGTTCCAGCTCTGACGAGGAAAGTGATGAGGAAACGCCCGGGTTAAGGAGGGCAGCTGACAGTGATGAAGATTTGTAACTGGCATAAAATGGGGCTTGGGAGCAATTGCAAATTGCGTCGGGCAAGGTAATCTGGGCAAACGCTTGGGATTCGTGTGTGTGTGTGGGACGCTTCCCTGAAGACTTGTGTACTTTCCTGTGCTGAGACGTAAGTTGATTGGAATCCAGGGTCAGACGGCGGGAGGGATTGTGTGGGCATTTGTTTGTGCAAACCTGTGCTTACTCTTATTAGCTTGACCTTCCGTCGTCTTCCTGACGGACGCCATCTCCTGCTTTGAGAACTCGGACTGAACTGACCACGGCTTGTCTTCCCCCCTTCTTGGACTTGGAAAAACTACAAACGTCTGCTTCTGGCTTTGATCTACGGAACGGAACTGGTCTACTCTACTGCTAAAATCCCTGGCTGCGTCTGCTCGTGTTGGAGATCCTGTCTGCTGTGTGTGTGTGTGGGAGCGACGCAAGTTACTCTAAAAAACAGTGTTGGCAGCAGAGAGGAATCTGCTGCCAATTAGTTGCATTCCTTGTATCTTTTGTTCCTTGCCTTTCGTTTTGTTTATACCCAGGCTGAAGAAAGCAGTTTGTTTTTACCCGGATTAAACTCCGGTTTAATCCGGTTTATCTTTTGAACATTTACTTTTGTCCCTTTTTGCTCCTAAAGGCAAAAATAGCCTGGCCCTTGTGTTTTTACGGGCATTTTTGAGTTCTGTAATCTAATAAACTCTGTTACTTTGAATCTTGTGGCGTTCTGTCCTTGACAGATTGCCCGACGCCCATAAAAGGTTTATTGCAGCAATAAACCCGTCAGGAAGACGATGGATGAGTTAAGGGTCAAATTAGATCAATTGCAAACGGCCTTTACCGTTAGCCAAACCGCTCATGCCGTGAAAGGACATGTTTTGACTCCTGAACGCTTTGACGGAACCAGGTGCAAGTTGCCAACCTTTTTGGCACAAGTGGAGCTTTATTTTTCTCAGCTCAGTGCTCATGCTTATCCTACAGACACTAGCAAAGTGGCCTTTATTTTGAGTTTGTTGACCGGTCCCGCAGGACAATGGGCCACTAATTTAATTTTGGGCAATGACCCAGTCAAGGACAATTTGAATGATTTCAGAAAGTTGTTAATTGATACTTTTGGGGATCCTCTCCGCACGGAGAACGCTGGGTGGGCTCTGTATCGGTTAAAACAGGGAAAGGGGACTGTTTTGGATTACTTAAATAAGTTTAACCTGTATCGCCACCAGCTGGATTGGGGGGAAAATGCATTCATGCTTTTATTTACTGCTGGGTTAAGTGATATGCTCCAGGATGAATTAGCACGCTTGGAGCCGGCTGAAAGTTGGGATACCTTAGTTGCTAAGGTGCTGCGCTTAGACGCAAGGTTCGAGGCTCGTAAGCACTCAAAAGCAATGTGTGCGCCACCCATGCATGTAACCAGGGCACCTGTGGTAATGGGGGAAGAGCCTATGGAGCTTGGGGTCTTTAAAAAGCTGTCTACCGAGGAAAAGAGCCGTAGGAGGCAGCTGGGCTTGTGTTTGTACTGTGGGAATGCTGGGCATTTTGCCAAAAATTGTAATGTGAAACCTTCCAAAACTTTCGGGAAAAGGCCAGCCCTAGTGCGACGTGAGACCAACGCACTAGGGCTCCTCAAGCAATCAACTGAGGGGAGGAAGCATGTTTTCGTACCCATTACATTATCTGTTGGGGGAAGGGAACTTGTTTCTACTTTGGCACTATTGGACTCAGGAGCTACGGTCTCCTATGTAGATATTGAGTTTGCTAAGAAGCATGGCATTCCTAGAGTGCGCAAGGCATGCGACGTGTGGGTGGAGGGAGCAGATGGGAGACTGCTGGAGACTGGGGTGGTTAACCATGAAACCTCAGCAGTAACGTGGGAGGTGCAGGGAGTAACGGGAACGTTTGTGTGGGATATTACGAGCTTGCCTAGATATGATGTGATCCTGGGGATGGATTGGCTAGCTGTAGTAAACCCACAAGTAGATTGGGCAACACGTAAAGTGATTTTAAAGAGGCAGGATTGTTGCACTCTAAATGTTACTCATTCTGATATGGAGGGAGTGCCTGCTGAGTATGGGGAGTTCTCTGATGTATTTTGTAAAAAAGAAGCGGACAAATTACCACCGCACAGGCCATATGATTGCGCCATCAAGTTGGCAGAAGGTGCGAAACTGCCAGCAGGGAGGCTGTATGCCTTGACTGTACCGGAAAGGCAAGCTTTGCGGGAGTTTCTAGATGAAAATTTAGCCAAGGGGTTTATTCGCCCATCTAGTTCTCCAACTGCGGCACCAGTATTCTTTGTAGCCAAAAAGACTGGGGAACTTAGGCTGGTCTGCGACTATCGGATCCTAAACAAATACACCATTCGGGATAGGTACCCGCTCCCTTTAATCTCGGAACTGTTATCAAGGGTGCAAGGGGCTAAGGTCTTTACCAAGCTTGACCTGCGGGGGGCCTATAACTTAATCCGTATACGGGAAGGGGATGAATGGAAGACGGCATTTAACACGTGTTTCGGATGCCACGAGTTCCGAGTCATGCCTTTTGGGCTTTGTAATGCTCCTGCGGTCTTCCAGAGGTTCATGAACGATGTGTTCAGGGACCTAATTGACCAATTTTTAGTGATTTATTTGGATGATATCTTGATTTTTTCTAAGGACGAGAAAGAACATCGTCAACATGTCAAGCAGGTTCTGCACCGACTGCGGGCTAATGGGCTTTTCGCCAAGGCTTCCAAGTGCGTCTTTCATGTGCCTGAAGTGGAGTTCCTAGGTCATGTAGTGTCAGGTAGGGAACTTAAAATGGACCCACATAAGGTTGACGCCGTCAACTCATGGCAGGAGCTGAAGACTAAGAAGGATGTACAAAGGTTCTTAGGTTTCGCTAATTACTACCGGGAGTTTATTCCGAATTTTGCAAAGCTCACGGTACCTTTGACGCAGCTTCTGCGCAAGAAACAGCCATTTGTGTGGGGGCGGGAAGCTCACGAGGCGTTTCTACAACTTAAGTCTAGTTTTCAATCGGACAACATACTAACCCATCCTGATGTTGACAAACCGTTCGTGGTAGAAGCGGACGCTTCTAGCTACGCGTTGGGGGCTGTATTGTCTCAGAAGGACTCCTCAGGGACCTTGCGTCCCTGTGGATTTTACTCGCGACAACTAACACCCTTCGAGCAGAACTATACCATATGGGAGAAGGAGTTGTTGGCGATTAAGGTGGCGTTTGAGGTGTGGCGGCACTGGCTTGAAGGGGCACGGCACCAGATCGTGGTCAGATCTGATCACAAGAATTTAGAGCACTTGCAAACAGCAAAGAAGTTAAACCAGCGTCAAATCCGCTGGGCTTTGTTTTTCTCCAGGTTTAACTTCAAGGTGCAGTTCGTAGAGGGGAAGGCAAACTTGCGGGCCGATGCTTTATCCCGCAAGCCGGAGTTTAAGACCAATGAGCAGGTTGTATGTCAGACCATCTTGCCTACTGCCTCTCTGTGTGTTGTAGATAATGAGCTCGGGTTACATGACCAGATCCTTGAGGCTCAGAGGGATGATGTGTGGACACAGGAGCAACTGATGCTGCTCTCAGCAGGTAACCGTACCATACTGCCGCATCTACAAGATCAAGACGGAGTATTGGTACGCAGGGGGCAGGTCTACGTACCAGTGGGGGCCCTCAGGTTGGAGGTGATTAGAGCCCACCATGACGAACCCATGGCTGGGCACTTTGGCAGATTCAAGACCGTGCAGCTCATTACCAGGAGCTATTGGTGGCCAAAGATGCGGCAAGACATTCTGCGCTTTTGTGACAGCTGCGCCGTTTGCCAGCAGAGTAAGACGCCTGTTGGGCGCCCTAGAGGGTTGTTGTCGTCTTTACCTGTTCCGGAGAGGCCATGGCAAATCATTTCCATGGATTTCATTTCAGATTTGCCTAAGTCTGGGGGTTATACTTGTATTTGGGTGGTGGTGGATTTATTTAGTAAACTGGCTCATTTTATTCCTTGTTCAACCATTCCGGCGGCCCCTACGTTGGCCTTACTATTTACAAAGCACATCTATCGCTTGCACGGAGCACCCGAGGTGATTATTTCCGATAGGGCTCCGCAATTTGTGTCACGCTTTTGGAAACACTTCCATGAGTGCTTGGGGACTAAGTTAAACGTGTCGTCCGCCTTCCATCCGCAAACGGATGGACAGTCGGAACGGGTTAATGGGCTCTTAGAGCAGTATTTGCGTTGTTTTTGTTTAGATCAACCCACGGCTTGGGTGAAGTGGTTACCGGTGGCGGAATTTGCTTACAACAATGCGGTGCACACGTCTAGTCAGCATACGCCGTTTGAGCTTACTTATGGCTTTCACCCACGGGGAGGTGTGGCGCCGTCGACCAATGTGGTCTCTTCGGACCCTGTGTACCGCTCTACGGAAATGGCTGCATTGCATGATGTTGCCCGTCGCTTACTGTTGGAAGCTAAGGCAACGCAGAAGACTCAGGCTGACCGCCACAGGCAGGCAGGGGAGGAGTTGGAAGAAGGGGATTTGGTGTGGTTATCTTCCAAACATATTAAACAGGCTGGGGGAAAGTTTGCGCCTCGGTATTTGGGTCCCTTTCCTATCGTTAAAAAGATTTCT
Source organism: Anolis carolinensis (assembly GCF_035594765.1). Lineage (NCBI taxonomy): Eukaryota > Metazoa > Chordata > Lepidosauria > Squamata > Anolidae > Anolis > Anolis carolinensis. The sequence continues at coordinate 70,914,998 of NC_085843.1, read as the reverse complement.
TCTGTTGCGTTTCGTTTGCGTTTACCGTCTAGTTTAAAGGTCCATCCAGTCTTTCATCGTTCGCTGTTGAAACTTGATACCTCTAGTCGTCGTGGTGCTATAGCGGAGGGTATCACTGCCACTTCTCCGCCATCGGGGGAGGAGGCCTTTGTGAGAGGGGATAGTGTTATGATTGAGCCTCGTGGCTCTGTTTCTGACAGGCGTGGGCGTAAGACTCCTCGAGAGTCGGATACTCTCGAGGAGCGAGAGAGAAAAAGACTGCGAGACATATTTGCAGCACCCTCTGACGAAGAGTCTTTCGAAGGGTTCACGGAGAGAATGGAGGAAGGGCTGGTTAGCTCAGAGGAGGATGAGATGGATTGGACTCGGGTAAGGGAGGAATTGGGGGCCACTGGCCATGATGGGGCAGAAGATGAATGGGGACCTTCAGGATTAGACCCATGGCGTAGCTGGAGGGATGGGACGGGATCCACAGCTGGAGATGCTGTTGGGCGTAGTCAGAGGTGTTCCAGCTCTGACGAGGAAAGTGATGAGGAAACGCCCGGGTTAAGGAGGGCAGCTGACAGTGATGAAGATTTGTAACTGGCATAAAATGGGGCTTGGGAGCAATTGCAAATTGCGTCGGGCAAGGTAATCTGGGCAAACGCTTGGGATTCGTGTGTGTGTGTGGGACGCTTCCCTGAAGACTTGTGTACTTTCCTGTGCTGAGACGTAAGTTGATTGGAATCCAGGGTCAGACGGCGGGAGGGATTGTGTGGGCATTTGTTTGTGCAAACCTGTGCTTACTCTTATTAGCTTGACCTTCCGTCGTCTTCCTGACGGACGCCATCTCCTGCTTTGAGAACTCGGACTGAACTGACCACGGCTTGTCTTCCCCCCTTCTTGGACTTGGAAAAACTACAAACGTCTGCTTCTGGCTTTGATCTACGGAACGGAACTGGTCTACTCTACTGCTAAAATCCCTGGCTGCGTCTGCTCGTGTTGGAGATCCTGTCTGCTGTGTGTGTGTGTGGGAGCGACGCAAGTTACTCTAAAAAACAGTGTTGGCAGCAGAGAGGAATCTGCTGCCAATTAGTTGCATTCCTTGTATCTTTTGTTCCTTGCCTTTCGTTTTGTTTATACCCAGGCTGAAGAAAGCAGTTTGTTTTTACCCGGATTAAACTCCGGTTTAATCCGGTTTATCTTTTGAACATTTACTTTTGTCCCTTTTTGCTCCTAAAGGCAAAAATAGCCTGGCCCTTGTGTTTTTACGGGCATTTTTGAGTTCTGTAATCTAATAAACTCTGTTACTTTGAATCTTGTGGCGTTCTGTCCTTGACACTATTGGATGTCATTAAATATGGAATGCACACTCCTAGTTGAGGCGTCACAAATGTGAAAAGCTTCTAAAAGCATTGTGCCATGCTAGGTGCTAGATCTGCCTACCAAGTTATGCAAAGTATATCACCCATGATAAGGGACAGTTAAACCCTTCTCTATTGTAGTAGTGCCTGCAATGTTGGGGTATCTATTAAGCCACCATCCAAGTTCCATCAAATTAATTGGACTTAGTCCCTTTTGGAATTGCTAACTGCCTTGGGTTTCACGTTGCAACCAAGTTGTCTTGCTGACCAGCCCAAGGCTAGCGAGCCTTAGTGCAGTTTTTATGGCATGAGTCCCCTTTCAAATGGAGCAGAAATTCTGGAATTTGCAAGGTTTCTTTGAATAAACTCCATAGGCTGCAAACTCCCAACTCATCAAACGACTTTCCAGAGCAAGCCACTAGACTCTGTTACCTCTTTTCCATCACACCTGAGCTGAAAGTAGAGGGCATCACCTTTGAAATTGCTAGGCCAACATAATCTTTTGGATTCATTGTCTGCAATTTTGTGGTGGTAGTTATGAGGAGGCCGGACTTTATGGCAGGAAGGAATTCAACGGTCATTTGCAAGCATTTCTATCCATCTTAGAATTTAATAAATATTTGTTGACAGGATGTTCTGCTGTGGAAGTGAGAATTGAACTCTGTTTTCAAATGGATTTTTTCTGTGGCGTTCAAAACCATTTTTAATGGGCACAGAGTGATGTCTTGCCTTCTACATCATTTATTTTGAAATGAAAAAGTTTTAAAAAGCAGAGACAATTTAAATTTGAAAATTTCTCTTAAACTTTTCTAACTCTAACAACTTTTTTTAAACAGCTGGTTGTTTCATTTTCCATTTAGGCCATGCATCAGTACACATAGGTGCTTCACTTTGTAATTCTTAGATAACTAGGGGGAAAAGAATCACCATGGAAGCAGGAGAAAGACATGCCCACCCACTGTGAATGTATTCAGTCATATCTGCTGAGTCCTAGGTTATAATTTAGGATGCCAAGTATATAATCCATCAAAGTTGTCTATATCCACTACTGTAAATTGGGCATTCAGTGTTATCTGTATGTAGCAGTCTTTTCATGTGATACTGCTTTCGGTTCTAAAGAGGTAGAGTAAATGCAAGATGGTTGAAAGACTTCAAGGCTGTTTGCATTATAACTATAGATTTTTTTATCAAATATAGCTTAGAGATAGGATTAATCACTTTTAATGAATCTATATTTCCTGCTAATTAAATTGCACACATATCTTGCATTTTCCACCATGTTTTCTTTTTTCATTTTTGAAATAGATGTTGAGAAATGACACTGTGTACATTTGAATAAGTATATTTGGAAAAAATAAATTGCACAAATTGCAATTAGGAAATACATATAAAATGTATATATAAAGAAAATAGACCCCAAATGGCATGTATTATAATTGTTTTATTGAAATGATTCATACAAAGTCAAAATAAAAAAAACCCTCCTCCTTACCTGAACATCAAATCATGACCCAATATAAGTTTTTCAGTTTTATTTCGATCTTGTCAGAACAGCTAGTCCAAAGTAAATCCCTATCTCCACTCCCTCCTTCCTGTTAGCCCTGCCTTCACTATCTGCTCAGAATCAAATTTGAGGGAAAATAATCCAGAAATAACACAAAAATGTGAACCATTGGTGAGGAGGCCACAGCTACCACAACCTCTCTTAGTTACTTACCATGATGTTGTAGTGGATATTGAGTATCTAAGGTGGGTAGGTTCCACTACTAGTGGTGGTAGGGGCCTTGTCAAAGATGAGTGGTGTGAGATAGCAGCAAAGTGAGCAGAATTAACTGGCAGTGGAGTTTGTCAAGTTTACAGGAGATGATGTGGAAGCACTAGCAGTTCTTGTCAAAGATGGGTTCAAGGTCTTTAAGCTCTGCCTTTAGCCATGATACAGACATCCTTGGCCTGCCATCTTAGCACACCAACACTCACTAGAGAAACAGTTGGACATGGCCTTCCATCGCTTGGTTGGGATAGTGGTAGAGAAGAAAGATGATATGGTTACTCTTGCTGCTTTGCTGCTATCACCATCTGTCCTTAAAGATGGAAAAGAGGGAGTCTTCAACTTTCAAACAGTGACAGCACCTCAGTAAGTTTCACCTCAGAGAAACCTGTGAGAGAAGCAGTCACCAGCTGAGAATACAATTTTTTCACCATCAAATACAATTTTTCTACTTGTTCCAGCCCCAACTAGGCTGGGCAGCAGAGCTATGTGCTTATTGGGTCAGGTCTTTTCTCTGAGACATTTCAAGACTCTATGGATCCCGTTAGGACATTGAAAGATACCCACAGGCCCACAAAACACAAGTTAAGAACTGCTGTTTTTACTGTTCTACAATGCTTTATGTCATATTATTATTATCTTTATAGTGTCTTACAATCACATGATACAGAGTGGGATATAAATACATTAAACAAGCAAACTTCCTGAAAGGCTTTAAATAGTTTAAATTCAAATATTAATCAGAGAGAAGAGCATAGATTTGCAAGCTGGATAGAGCCTGAAGTACTCTACACCTGAGTTCGGCTTAGTTAATTTAAAATAATTTAAATTAAATTTTATTAAGTGACAGCTCAGTTTGTTATAAGAAATCACACTCAAGCAAGCATGGAAAACAAATTAAAACTTAGCTAAAGGAAAAAAAAGTTGATAATGCACATACCCACTTGCAACAGTAATGCTCTATTAGCAAAAGTATTAACGGAAACCTTATTTGAAACTTTGTAAAAATTGGAATTAATGTTTATTGCCAAAGACAAAGAAGAATAGCTACCTCATTACTGATAACAAAGAGCTAATTAAATCGTTTCCAGTATAAAATTGTCACAAGAAAAATGAGCAAAAGCCCCAGAAGACTGTTTTAAAAATACTTCTTTGAAACTAACAAATTGAAAAATCCCAACAACAACTAGTAATCAATATGCCCAAACTAAGGCTGCTGCCCTAACTATATATACGGGAAAATAAATACATTCAATTTATTAAGACATAACTTTAAAGTAAATATGAGTTAAAGATAGTGGTGAACCTGAAAAACCTTTGCACTTGCCATATTGATGAACCAAACATATTCTTGTACTGTTGCATCTTTTCATTTTTGTATTTTAAATAATAATGGAACAGTTCTTGTCATCAGAAGGTTCCTTCTAATCCTTCCTGGGACTTCCTTTTTTAATTGATTGAATTGCAGGTTACATTATTCTATATTCCAATAAAGATCTTTCCATTGCCTTGAACAAAGCAGAGAGAAATCTGAAACACTGGAACAACACAGAAGTCTCTATGTCCGCAGATATGCAGAATACATTCAGATGATGTCTTGGGTGGAGAAAGTGAATTAAAGCCAAATAGGCATAGAGACATAGAGGATACACATACATAAATGGATCTCCCATTTAGATATAATGTCAAAGGACCTGATCACATGAGGTGACTTTAGTATCTTAGAATGCTTTCAGAACGCTTCTTCCTTGTTGCCTCATGCCATCCATCACATGACATCATGTGACTTCTGGAGAAGGCCCCACCCCCAACTGAGGTGGAAGCATGCTTGGATGCTTCCCGCAAAACACGGGAGCCTTCCCATGTTACGCTGGCATTGCAGCCAGCAAGCTTTTGCCCCATTGGGCGACACTTCCCCGGGGATGCATCACCACACCAGAGCAGTGCACAGAGTGGCATAGTCACCCCTTGCACCTGCCATTTCACCATGCCTGCTGTCAAAACGGCAAGGTGAGGGGCTCCCCCAATGTGATAAGGTTGAAAGAAAGATAGGTTCCTCCAGCCATAGCAAAATAGTATAAAAAACATCATTAATGATCTGCTGCAGGATCAACTCCAGAATTTCTATAATTATAGCCTAGCTGTGAACTGGTATTAACTAGCTCATGTGTCTCTTTGTCCACTATTATTCATCTTCATGGATAGTATAGTATAAACATAAACTGGCATGTGATAAAAAGCATTTTGGGTTGTTATGAGTCTTTCAGGCTGTATGGCCATGTTCCAGAAGTTTTATCTCCTGACGTTTCGCCCACATCTGTGGCAGGCATCCTCAGCATTTTAACCCTCCCTGTATAATACAGGTATCAGTTTGCACCCAAGACTGCACAACTATGGGTGCTATGGGTGAGAGAAATATTTCATAGTCTCAGTGAACAGAGAGTGCATTAAAACTGCCGAGTGAATGTGCACCAAGGCAGGGCATGTAGGGAGGGCAGGGCCAAAGGTTTTTAAGCCCTAGTTGTTCTCTTCAGGCCCTCTTTATGCTTGTTTCTGTCACAGCTAAGACTCCAATCAGGTTGCTCCCCCTCTCTGGCAAGTTTTATAATCAGCTAAATTAATTAATAGGTCAAACAAAGTGGCCCTTATTTCATCCAGCTTTTTACGTGTCAGGTTTGCCCATCAAATGCAGCAGAACAGGGAAATATTTATCATGTATGAAATACTGAGAATGGTTCTCCATAGACACAATATTCTAGTTTGGAAGTGAAACAAAACAAACCAGTTTCACTGTACAGTGCCTACATAAACACTCCAGGTGCCTGTGAGTAACGTTACAAACAGTAGTATGGGTGCCAGAAGGGGAAAAAGGGTTACTTGGGAGCAGGAATCTGATGATGAGCAGCAGAGAAAGAGGATCCGGGACATACTTACAGCATCTACAGATGAGGAGTCATTTCAGGGATTTTCTGGGGATGATAATGTTGCAGACAGTAGTATGGGTTTCAGAAGGGGGAAAAGGTTTACTGGGGAACAGGAATCTGATGATGAGCAGCAGAGAAAGAGGATCCGGGACATACTTACAGCACCTACAGATGAAGAGTCGTTTTGAGAGATTCTCTGGGGATGATGGGTCAATGAGTGAAGGAGAAGAAGGAGACACCATGGATTGGACTAAGATAAGAGAAGTGCAAGCTATTTGTGAGGCACCAACAACTAGTGATACCTTTATGGGGTACTCTGGGAGTGAAGACTGGCAATCAGGGGATCCAACTGATTCTTGGGGGGGATCTAAGTCTTGACAGGAGATGGAGAAATTGGAGGGAGAGTCAAGGGAATTCACGTGAAGAGCTGGGAGCAGCTGCGGGGGATGGTGATGGGGCGGTGGTCAGTTCATCTTCTGATGGTGATTTGTAGATAAAAGTGGGTTCAGGGATGAGGAGTCTTTGCAGTAGACAAGGTGTTGATGTGCGTTCATGTGCTGTGTATTGGAAAAGTTTCTTGTAGTCTTGCTGCTGCCTGCTTCATGTTTGATGTTGGACTCGGATCTGCAGGTTGGACCTGAACCAGTTTGGCTAAAGACACTGCTTCTGCGGATACTGGAGCAACACTGTTTTGGATTCCTCTTGCTTCGACCTTGGACTTTGGCTGACGATGCTTCTCTTCTTGCAACTCCATTTGTGTTCTGTGCCTTTTTGTTTTGCCTTAGAGCGATTTGTTTGACTTGTTTCTCGTTGCATCTAGTTAACCTGGATTACATTTATGTTTACCTTTTGGACCAGGTCTGGTTTGGGTTTTTGAGTTTTGACCAGTGGAACTGCATTTAAGTATCCCTGTGTCCTTTTCCTTTTGTTTCAATAAACTCTGTTTTGAAGTCACTTTTAAGTCTGGCCCTTTAAGGCATCTGTGATTCCAACACCAGGGACTGGTTTAAGGTTGGAACGATGACCACAGTATACATTAATTGTGGATTGAACCAAACCCAAGTGCTGCAGTAGCCATGGTTAGACAGACACTGGAAAAGGCAGGAGTTTTTTTTTCTTAATCAATCTACTGACATGTACATGTACAAAGAATCATAGAATAGTAGAGTTGGGCCATCCAAGAAGCAGGAAATCGCATTCAAAGCACCCCCGACAGATGGCCATCCAGCCTCTGCTTAAAAGCCTCCAAAGAAGGAGCCTCCACCACAGTCCGGGGCAGAGAGTTCCACTGCCGAATAGCTCTCACAGTTAGGAAGTTCTTCCTGATGTTCAGGTGAAATCTTTTTTCCTGTAGTTTGAAGCCATTGTTCAGTGTCCTAGTCTGCAGGGCAGCAGAAAACAAGCTTGCTCCCTCCTCCCTATGACTTCCCCTCACATATTTATACATGGTTATCATCTCTCTTCTCAGCCTTCTCTTCTGCAGGCTAAACATGCCCAGCCCTTTAAGCTGCTCCTCATAGGGCTTGTTCTCTAGACCCTTGATCATTTTAGTCGCTCTCCTCTGGACACATTCCATCTTGTCAACATCTCCCTTCAATTGAGGTGCCCAGAATTGGACACAGTATTCCAGGTGTGGTCTGGCCAAGGCAGAATCGAGAGGTAGCATGACTTCCCTGGATCTAGACGCTATACCCCTATTGATACAGGCGAGAATCCCGTTGGCTTTTTTAGCAGCCGCATCACATTGTTGGCTCATGTTTAACTTGTTGTCCACAAGGACTCCAAGATCTTTTTCACACGTACTACTGTCGAGCCAGGCATCCCCCATTCTGTATCATTGCATTCTATTTTTTCTTCCAAAGTGAAGTATCTTGCATTTGTCCCTGTTGAACTTCATTTTGTTAGTTTCAGCCCATCTCTCTAGTCTGTCAAGATCATTTTGAATTCTGCTCTTCTCTTCTGGAGTGTTAGCTATCCCTCCCAGTTTGGTGTCGTCTGTAGACGTGATGATCGTGCCTTCTAACCCTTCATCTAAGTCGTTAATAAAGATGCTGAACAGAACTGGGCCCAGGACGGAACCCTGCGGCACTCCACTCGTGACTTCTTTCCAAGATGGAGAAGACGCATTGGAGAGCACCCTTTGGGTTCATTCACTTAGCCAATTACCGATCCACCTAACTGTAGTTTTGTCTAGCCCACATTTTACTAGTTTGTTTGCCAGAAGGTTGTGGGGGACTTTGTCGAAGGCCTTACTGAAATCCAGGTATGCTACATCCACGGTGTTCCCTGTATCGACCCAACTCGTAACACTATTGAAAAAAAGAGATCAGATTAGTCTGGCATGACTTGTTTTTGGTAAATCCGTGTTGGCTATTAGCAATGACAACATTTGTTTCAAAGTGTTCGCAGACCACTTCCTTAATAATCCTTTCCAGAATCTTGCCTGGTATCGACGTGGGGCTGACCGAACAGTAATTGTTTGGGTCTTTCTTTTTTCCCTTCTTGAAGATAGGGACCACATTCGCCCTCCTCCAATCTGCTGGAACTTCTCCCATTTTCCAAGAACTCTCAAAGATGATTGCCAGTGGTTCTAAAATAACTTCAGCTAGTTCCTTCAATACTCTTGGATGTAGCTGATCTGGTCCTGGGGACTTGAATTCGTTTAGAGCAGCCAGGTGTTGTTTTCCTATTTGTGATGTCCCATGGGCCACGGAGTCCTGATCCCAGTGCCATTGTAGCTGATGAGGAGGAAAACAGGGGATTTTTGCCGGCTCAGCAAGAGCCGGAATCTTTCCAGATGCCTGTTGTTGATGTTTCTACCCGAGAGCCCATTACGGATGACCTTGACCAGGCATTCCCCACTGCCTCCCCTCCTTTTCCCAGGAAACAGTCCTATGCGGCGGGCAGGAGCGAGAAAGAGCAGGTTCGGAGGAGCTTGGAATAGCAGCTAAACAAGACGCTAATTAGCCATGTTCCCCTGGGAAATTCTAGGGAGGAACACATCTGGAAGTAGATGTGTTTCGTTCTTCCTTTCCCTTGGGAAAGGAAGCTGGACACCTGCTTTGCAGAGAAATGAAACCGGGATAAAAGTGCCGGACACGAAGGATTCCATGCGGAGTCAACAGATCTACTTCGGGAGTGATTTCGTGGTTCCAGCCAATTGTGGACTTCGCAAAGTCCGCAACTCCAGTTCCTTGTCTTGCCTTGCCTAACCAAGTATCCAAGAAATATCTTGTCTTGTTTCCAGCCTTGGACCTTGCATCTAGTATCAATCCTTGTTTCTAACTTTGCTGTGGACTTACTTTGAACCTTGGAAAGGATTTGGACGTTTCCCCACTCTATTGCTTGCAAATAGAGTGTGTTTCGGTTTGGATCTTCAACTTTGGACTCTAATATAAAATATTGGACAATATAATTTTGGACTATCTCTGACCTTTCCTGAAAGGTCTTTTATTGGACTATATTTCCTACTTGTTTTTATTATTCTTACATATTTCCTTAATAAAGATATTAGATAGTTTTTGGCCTCCGTGTGTCGGTTCTTAGTGCTCTCGTTGCCCTGGGCGTGACACTATTTGGGGTTGGATTTCCCCAAATCCTTCATCCATTCCATGTTGCTGAGGTTGAAGATGGCTTTCTTTTTGTGAGAAGACCAAGGCAAAGAAGGCATTAAGTAGTTCTGCCTTTTCCCTGTCCCTTGTCACCATCACCCCATCTTCTCCTCGCAGAGGCCCTATCACCTCCTTGTTCTTCCTTTTTCTACCAACGTAAGCAAAAAAGCCTTTTTGTTGTTTTTAATGTCCCTGGCAAGCCTGAGCTCATTTTGTGCTTTAGCCTTGCGAACCTTTTTCCTACAGGAGTTGGCTATAAATTTGAATTCTTCTTTGGTGATTTCTCCCCTTTTCCACTTCTTGTGCATGTCTCTTTTGAGTCTTAGCCCGGTTAGAAGTTTTTTGGACATCCATTCTGGCTTCTTTGCACTTGTCTTATTTTTTTTTCTTTGTTGGCACTGTTTGCATTTGCACCTTGAGTATTTCACTTTTAAGAAAACTCCCATCCATCCTTAACTCCCTTGTCTCTTAATATTGGCGTCTATGGAATGCTGCTCAGTATTTCCTTCATTTTTTGGAAGTCAGCTCTCTTAAAGTCCAAAAGGCGTGTTTGACTTGTCTTAGTTTCGGCCTTCCTTTGTATGGCAATCTGCAGGAGCACATGGTCACTTAGCCCTAAGGATCCAACCACTTCGACTGGATTGATCAGCTCTTCCACAATTGTTAAGATGAGATCAAGAGTAGCTGATCCCTTTGTTGCCTCTTCTACTCCCCCTCCTCTCCCCTATGTTCTATTTCTGTGAAAGAGGTTTTAGCCCTCAATGGCTACATTCCAGTGATGGGAGTCATCCCAACATGTTTCAGTGATGTCTATGACATCATACATGTGGTGCTGTGCTAAAAGTTGGAATTCATCCTGCTTATTTCCCATGCTCTGTGCATTAGTGTAAAGACATTTAAGCCCCTGTGACCTTCCCCCGAGCTGTTTATTTGGGATTATTGTGCTCTCGTTACTTGCTCCTTGATGTGTTTGTGCAGTCCTCTGTTTAGCCTTTCGGCGGTTCCCCGTCGTCGTGGGTAATGTAGTATTCACCAGGCTGTTGTTCCCCTCCCCCAGTGGATCTAGTTTAAAGTGCACCTGATGAGATTTGTGAGTCTGTGCACAAAAAGATGTTTTCCTACTAGTGTGAGATGCACCCCATCACTTGCCAGTAGGCCATCCTCCTGGAAGAGTAAGCCATGGTCGAGGAAGCCAAAACGCTCCTCCTGACACCATTTTCTGATCCAGTTATTGACCTGTACTATTTTCTGGCCCTTGTAGAGCTGTGTCCTACAACAGGGAGGAGTGATGAAAAGATCACATGTACATTATACAGTTTTAGCTTTGTTCCGACAGCTCAAAAATTGTTTGTGATCTTTTGAAAAGTATGCCTAGCGATATCATTGGTTCCTACATGAATCAACATAAGGGGGGGGGGAGGGTGATGGGGATTTAGGAGCCTGGTGAGCCTGTGAGTGATATGGTGTATTTTTGCCCCCGGGAGGCAACATATTTCTTGAGCCATCCCATCTGGTGTGGAAATGATGGCTTCCGTTCCTCTAAGGAGGGAGTCACCTACTACCCAGACCTGTTTCCTTTGAGGATTGACAGGGTCCCTTTTGTGCAAAACAGTGTGTAGGTCCCCTGAAGAGTGTTCCTGTTGAAGTGAATCGTGTAGGTGTAAAGTGTTGTCCTCCTCCTTGACATCCCCAGTGCATTTGTCAATGACAATCCATTGAGATGCGTTCAAGAGCACATCACTCTCCCAAGGGTGTTCCTGCTGTGCCTGGTCTACAATTGGGGATGGAGCATTTGCATGATTACATAAGTGTGAATGTGGTGATGCACTGTCCCCGTCAGGGCTATCCCCTGCGCATTGATCAAGGGTGGCCCACTGAGTGGTATCTAAGTAACTGTGGTCCTCCACAAGATGTGTTTCCTGATTGTATGTTAGTTGTGTAAGAATTTGGAATCTGTTGTGTAAGTCTAGCTGAGCAGAAGTATTCTGCAGAGCCTGCCTGGTCCTGTGTCTCTTTCTACGGGTGACCTCCTTCCAAGCCTGAGGGTTGTTCACATTCAAATAGATCTCCCCATAAAGTTCCTCATCATGCTGTTGGTGTGATGTGGGTTGTGTATCTAGAACAGCATGTTGTGCAGTGTCCAAGAAGATCTCAAGTTCCTGAATGCCCTATGTCTCCTGAAGTTCCATATCTATGTCTGTTTGGGATCACCCTGATTTTGAGCCCTGCGTGGAATATACCATGATTGGTTGCAGCACATTATCTGGCTTGTTCTGGACTTTCAGGTGAGTTTTTTTTTAGCACACTGTTTTTGGCTTAATGCAAAGTACTGCACACATTGGGGGTGTACAATTTGTGTTATGCATTTTGAAACTATCATATGAACACTTTATAATGTGCAAACAATTCTGAAAATTACATGAGACAAAATTTCTTGATGCTATTAGCAAGAAAAGATAATATTCAGGGAGAAATTAAGATAAAACAGGATAGTTCTTTCTGATAACACAGGATTCAGAAGTATTATTTTCATACAAAGGTTCCTTACTCCACACTGAATCAAATTACGCAAGCTCCTGGAGTTTAGGAGTTCAATATACTCCCTGACTGGACCTCATAGAGACTACACACACACCATCTTTCCCCATCATGGGTTGCATCACTGGTCCTGATGTCATGTTACTTCCAGTTTTAGGATTTGGAGAGTGGAACATTTCCTGAGTTACTTCTGGGATTACAAAATGACACCATGCAGCTATATTTTCCCATATGTTTTAGTAACTGTGAGAATTCCAGCATGTCCAATTCCTATGGCTTCAAGCCAAAATAAGCCCTTCTCCCCCAAAGCAGTAAGTAACCAAACTCACTTTAAGTTTTCAACTCTGCTCCCAGGTCTAAAACTCCCTCAGGCTCAAAATTCTTTTGAGAGAGCCCAAAACACAGCATGATTGCCTTCCATAATCATGTGAGGACATGGAGGTATTTAAGTCAAATAAAAATTAGTCACACAAAGTCAGAACAGATACCACCCGTGGTCTGAGTAATGCTGTTTTCCCACCTCTACTCTAGATTTCCTGTTCAAAGTATAAGATCTCTAAAAGGAAATCAGACCTAAACCTTTAATCATTTCTACATTGAGTGGTTGGAAAATGCATCAGGAAAATCATTTGTGAACTTTTTGCTCTGAAATAACATAAGTTTTATATGTTTTTTAAACTTTAGTTATGGGAAAGTATTTTAAATCTTTTTTTAATGAATACACACTATATATGAATGCCACTCTGAGGGCTGAAAGTGAGGAAGAGCTGAGGAGCCTTATCACCAAGATGAAAGAATAAAGTGCAAAATCCGGGCTGCAGTTAAACATCAAGAAAACCAAAATCATGGCAACCAGATTGATTGACAACTGGCAAATAGAGGGAGAAAACGTGGAGGCAGTGACAGACTTTGTATTTCTAGGTGCAAAGATCACTACAGATGCAGACTGTAGCCAGGAAATCAGAAGACGTCTACTTCTTGGGAGGAGAGCAATGGCCAACCTCGATAAAATACTGAAAAGCAGAGACATTACACTGGCAACGCAGGTCCGCATAGTGAAAGCAATGGTATTCCCCATAGTAACCTATGGATACGAGAGCTGGAGCATAAGGAAGGCTGAGCGAAAGAAGATAGACACTTTGGTGCTGGAGGAAAATCCTGAGAGTGCCTTGGACTGCAAGAAGATTCAACCAGTCCATCCTCCAGGAAATAATGCCCGACTGCTCACTGGAGGGAAAGATATTAGAGGCAAAGTTGAAGTATTTTGGCCACATCATGAGAAGACAGGAAAATTTGGAGAAGATCATGATGCTGGGGAAAATGGAAGAAAAAAGGAAGAGATGACGACCAAGGGTGAGATGGAATCATTGAAGTGGCTGGCTCGACCTTGAAGGAACTGGGGGCGGTGACAGCTGACAGGGAGCTCTGGCTTGGACTGGTCCATGAGGTCACAAAGAGTCGAAAACGACTGAACGAGTGAGACGACGACGACGATGATGCCACTGAATATATACAATTTTATCTTCTGACCTTTAACTATTTTTTTCACATGAAGCATTTTGTCTTGAGGAGGTGTAAAATGTTTGGAAGGGGTTACTTCACAGCTGTCATGCTTTGAAATATGGTAATTTAATATAAGTTACTATTGTAAGTTAACAATATTAGTTGATTCAGAAATTGTTCTTCCTAAGTGTCAGCATGGCCGACTCCATAAATCAGCTATGCTGAAATTCTTTTGAGAAGCAGCAGTTTGTCTTGCTGAAAAATGAGCATGAGTTGGCTTATATTTTCCAGCATTAGCCATACATTCCTGTGACATATGTCAAAGCTAGTCAGTATTTTACAATGTATCTGCAATGGTTAAGATGTAAAATAGCAATGAATGATAGAACTTGCCCCTGGGAAAAATCAATATTAATGTATATGAAATGTCATTATATTACCTTTATTGAAATAGAACATTCTTATTCAAGACTGCCAACTTTTCAAGAAGAGATTGTCATGAAATAAAAGTCTTTAGTAAATAATAGTTTGAAAACACAGTAAAATGGTTGTAGCAGAAAGGAGTCTTCTTTGGGTGACTCTACTTTCAGATGCTTTCAGAGTAATAAGCATCTAGATGAAGCTATGCCTATTTTACAATGTGCATTTTGTAGTCTTATTGTACTCTTATAATCAGCCTGTGCCCAGAGATGGAAATGCACCTGGGCAAGGAGAAAGGAATAGTGTAGAATGCAGAGTTACAAAAAGAAAGGCCATATGTCATCTTTCCAGGAGCAAGGCAAGGGAAATGTGCAGGGAATTTGTTTCTAACAACTCTTGTGACGTGGGAGAGATTTGGCCCAAGTCAATAGCCATATAGACATTAGGAGGTAGAATGCCATGGACACTGCCATCTTAAACAACACATGTGTATAACCCAAACTAGAAGCATAATAGTGGTGTCAGAGCCACAGCCCCCAACAGCCTTTAAATGAACTGTTCTCTGAATTATGCAATTGCATGTCACAATTTATCTTTCAAGAAAGGTTTTCCTCATACCCTGTTAGGTAATGGAAGGAAGGTAATCAGGCAAACTCATATGAATGAAGAAAGTGCTGGTCTTGGCCTATATAACCCTATACGGTTCTGGCCCAACTTACCTGTCTGAATGCATCTCCCTCTATGAGCCTACAAGAGCTTTAAGATTGACTCAGGAGACCCTGCTCTCTGTCCCAACTTCTTTGCAAACACAATTGCTTAGCACGAGAGACAGGACCTTCTCAGTGGTGGTTCCTTGGCTGTGGAACTCCCTCCCCAGTGACATCAGGCAGGCCCCATTCCTCCTGGTTTGTAGGAAAAAACTTAAGACCTGGCTTTTTATGCAGGCATTTGGTGAATAGGAAACTATGAATTGAGACTTTAACAGCTTGAATCTATGGATTTTGGGAAATGATTTGGACATGAGATCATAATTGGGCATTTTATATGGTTTTAATCTGTGAAATGATTTGTATGTGTTTTAATTGCTTATAGATTGTTTATAGTTTGATGAGATGTGCTGAGGCATTGAATTTTTGCCAGATCTGTAAACCGCCTTGAGTCCCCTCCGGAGTTGAGAAAGGAGGGGTAAAAATGAAGTAAGTAAGTAAATAAATATAATGAAGTTGGCTTTCTAACCCAACCAAGCCCTGCCCTAATGTATTTTGTGAACAAAGGGTTCTGAGTAATGTAAAGACAACAATATTGTCAAGGACAGAACGCCACAAGATTCAAAGTAACAGAGTTTATTAGATTACAGAACTCAAAAATGCCCGTAAAAACACAGGGGCCAGGCAATTTTTGCCTTTAGGAGCAAAAAGGGACAAAAGTAAATGTTCAAAAGATAAACCGGATTAAACCGGAGTTTAATCCGGGTAAAAACAAACTGCTTTCTTCAGCCTGGGTATAAACAAAACGAAAGGCAAGGAACAAAAGATACAAGGAATGCAACTAATTGGCAGCAGATTCCTCTCTGCTGCCAACACTGAGTTTAGAGTAACTTGCGTCGCTCCCACACACACACACAGCAGACAGGATCTCCAACACGAGCAGACGCAGCCAGGGATTCTAGCAGTAGAGTAGACCAGTTCCGTTCCGTAGATCAAAGCCAGAAGCAGACGTTTGTAGTTTTTCCAAGTCCAAGAAGGGGGGAAGACAAGCCGTGGTCAGTTCAGTCCGAGTTCTCAAAGCAGGAGATGGCGTCCGTCAGGAAGACGACGGAAGGTCAAGCTAATAAGAGTAAGCACAGGTTTGCACAAACAAATGCCCACACAATCCCTCCCGCCGTCTGACCCTGGATTCCAATCAACTTACGTCTCAGCACAGGAAAGTACACAAGTCTTCAGGGAAGCGTCCCACACACACACACGAATCCCAAGCGTTTGCCCAGATTACCTTGCCCGACGCAATTTGCAATTGCTCCCAAGCCCCATTTTATGCCAGTTACAAATCTTCATCACTGTCAGCTGCCCTCCTTAACCCGGGCGTTTCCTCATCACTTTCCTCGTCAGAGCTGGAACACCTCTGACTACGCCCAACAGCATCTCCAGCTGTGGATCCCGTCCCATCCCTCCAGCTACGCCATGGGTCTAATCCTGAAGGTCCCCATTCATCTTCTGCCCCATCATGGCCAGTGGCCCCCAATTCCTCCCTTACCCGAGTCCAATCCATCTCATCCTCCTCTGAGCTAACCAGCCCTTCCTCCATTCTCTCCGTGAACCCTTCGAAAGACTCTTCGTCAGAGGGTGCTGCAAATATGTCTCGCAGTCTTTTTCTCTCTCGCTCCTCGAGAGTATCCGACTCTCGAGGAGTCTTACGCCCACGCCTGTCAGAAACAGAGCCACGAGGCTCAATCATAACACTATCCCCTCTCACAAAGGCCTCCTCCCCCGATGGCGGAGAAGTGGCAGTGATACCCTCCGCTATAGCACCACGACGACTAGAGGTATCAAGTTTCAACAGCGAACGATGAAAGACTGGATGGACCTTTAAACTAGACGGTAAACGCAAACGAAACGCAACGGAAGAAATTTTTTTAACGATAGGAAAGGGACCCAAATACCGAGGCGCAAACTTTCCCCCAGCCTGTTTAATATGTTTGGAAGATAACCACACCAAATCCCCTTCTTCCAACTCCTCCCCTGCCTGCCTGTGGCGGTCAGCCTGAGTCTTCTGCGTTGCCTTAGCTTCCAGCAGTAAGCGACGGGCAACATCATGCAATGCAGCCATTTCCGTAGAGCGGTACACAGGGTCCGAAGAGACCACATTGGTCGACGGCGCCACACCTCCCCGTGGGTGAAAACCATAAGTTAGCTCAAACGGCGTATGCTGACTAGATGTGTGCACCGCATTGTTGTAAGCAAATTCCGCCACCGGTAGCCACTTCACCCAAGCCGTGGGTTGATCTAAACAAAAACAACGCAGATATTGCTCTAAGAGCCCATTAACCCGTTCCGACTGTCCATCCGTTTGCGGATGAAAGGCTGAAGAAACGTTTAACTTAGTCCCCAAGCACTCATGGAAATGTTTCCAAAAGCGTGACACAAATTGCGGAGCCCTATCTGAAATAATCACCTCGGGTGCTCCGTGCAAACGATAGATGTGCTTAGTAAATAGTAAGGCCAACGTAGGGGCCGCCGGAATGGTTGAACAAGGAATAAAATGAGCCAGTTTACTAAATAAATCCACCACCACCCAAATACAAGTATAACCCCCAGACTTAGGCAAATCTGAAATGAAATCCATGGAAATGATTTGCCATGGCCTGTCCGGAACAGGTAAAGACGACAACAACCCTCTAGGGCGCCCAACAGGCGTCTTACTCTGCTGGCAAACGGCGCAGCTGTCACAAAAGCGCAGAATGTCTTGCCGCATCTTTGGCCACCAATAGCTCCTGGTAATGAGCTGCACGGTCTTGAATCTGCCAAAGTGCCCAGCCATGGGTTCGTCATGGTGGGCTCTAATCACCTCCAACCTGAGGGCCCCCACTGGTACGTAGACCTGCCCCCTGCGTACCAATACTCCGTCTTGATCTTGTAGATGCGGCAGTATGGTACGGTTACCTGCTGAGAGCAGCATCAGTTGCTCCTGTGTCCACACATCATCCCTCTGAGCCTCAAGGATCTGGTCATGTAACCCGAGCTCATTATCTACAACACACAGAGAGGCAGTAGGCAAGATGGTCTGACATACAACCTGCTCATTGGTCTTAAACTCCGGCTTGCGGGATAAAGCATCGGCCCGCAAGTTTGCCTTCCCCTCTACGAACTGCACCTTGAAGTTAAACCTGGAGAAAAACAAAGCCCATCGGATTTGACGCTGGTTTAACTTCTTTGCTGTTTGCAAGTGCTCTAAATTCTTGTGATCAGATCTGACCACGATCTGGTGCCGTGCCCCTTCAAGCCAGTGCCGCCACACCTCAAACGCCACCTTAATCGCCAACAACTCCTTCTCCCATATGGTATAGTTCTGCTCGAAGGGTGTTAGTTGCCGTGAGTAAAATCCACAGGGACGCAAGGTCCCTGAGGAATCCTTCTGAGACAATACAGCCCCCAACGCGTAGCTAGAAGCGTCCGCTTCTACCACGAACGGTTTGTCAACATCAGGATGGGTTAGTATGTTGTCCGATTGAAAACTAGACTTAAGTTGTAGAAACGCCTCGTGAGCTTCCCGCCCCCACACAAATGGCTGTTTCT
Source organism: Anolis carolinensis (assembly GCF_035594765.1). Classification (NCBI taxonomy): domain Eukaryota; kingdom Metazoa; phylum Chordata; class Lepidosauria; order Squamata; family Anolidae; genus Anolis; species Anolis carolinensis. Next base: position 70,896,599 of record NC_085843.1, on the reverse strand, counting down.
TGCGCAGAAGCTGCGTCAAAGGTACCGTGAGCTTTGCAAAATTCGGAATAAACTCCCGGTAGTAATTAGCAAAACCTAAGAACCTTTGTACATCCTTCTTAGTTTTCAGTTCCTGCCATGAGTTGACGGCGTCAACCTTATGTGGGTCCATTTTAAGTTCCCTACCTGATACTACATGACCTAGGAACTCCACTTCAGGCACATGAAATACGCATTTGGAAGCCTTGGCGAAAAGCCCATTAGCCCGCAGTCGGTGCAGAACCTGCTTGACATGTTGACGATGTTCTTTCTCGTCCTTAGAAAAAATCAAGATATCATCCAAATAAATCACTAAAAATTGGTCAATTAGGTCCCTGAACACATCGTTCATGAACCTCTGGAAGACCGCAGGAGCATTACAAAGCCCAAAAGGCATGACTCGGAACTCGTGGCATCCGAAACACGTGTTAAATGCCGTCTTCCATTCATCCCCTTCCCGTATACGGATTAAGTTATAGGCCCCCCGCAGGTCAAGCTTGGTAAAGACCTTAGCCCCTTGCACCCTTGATAACAGTTCCGAGATTAAAGGGAGCGGGTACCTATCCCGAATGGTGTATTTGTTTAGGATCCGATAGTCGCAGACCAGCCTAAGTTCCCCAGTCTTTTTGGCTACAAAGAATACTGGTGCCGCAGTTGGAGAACTAGATGGGCGAATAAACCCCTTGGCTAAATTTTCATCTAAAAACTCCCGCAAAGCTTGCCTTTCCGGTACAGTCAAGGCATATAGCCTCCCTGCTGGCAGTTTCGCACCTTCTGCCAACTTGATGGCGCAATCATATGGCCTGTGCGGTGGTAATTTGTCCGCTTCTCTTTTACAAAATACATCAGAGAACTCCCCATACTCAGCAGGCACTCCCTCCATATCAGCATGAGTAACGTTTAGAGTGCAACAATCCTGCCTCTTTAAGATCACTTTACGTGTTGCCCAATCCACTTGTGGGTTTACTACAGCTAGCCAATCCATCCCCAGGATCACATCATATCTAGGCAAGCTCGTAATATCCCACACAAACGTTCCCGTTACTCCCTGCACCTCCCACGTTACTGCCGAGGTTTCCTGGTTAACCACCCCAGTCTCCAGCAGTCTCCCATCTGCTCCTTCCACCCACACGTCGCATGCCTTGCGCACCTTAGGAATGCCATGCTTCTTAGCAAACTCAATATCTACATAGGAGACCGTAGCTCCTGAGTCCAGCAGTGCCAGAGTAGAAACAAGTTCCCTTCCCCCAACAGATAATGTAATGGGTACGAAAACATGCTTCCTCCCCTCAGTTGACTGCTTGAGGAGCCCTAGTGCGTTGGACTCACGTCGCACTAGGGCTGGCCTTTTCCCGAAAGCTGGGAAGGTTTCACATTACAATTTTTGGCAAAATGCCCAGCATTCCCACAGTACAAACACAAGCCCAGCTGCCTCCTACGGCTCTTTTCCTCTGTAGACAGTTTTTTAAAGACCCCAAGCTCCATGGGCTCTTCCCCCATCACCACAGGTGCCCTGGTTACATGCATGGGTGGCGCACACATTGCTTTTGAGTGTTTACGAGCCTCGAACCTTGCGTCTAAACGCAGCACCTTAGCTACTAAGGCGTCCCAGCTTTCAGCCGGCTCCAAGCGTGCTAATTCATCCTGGAGCATATCACTTAACCCGGCAGTAAATAAAAGCATGAATGCATTTTCCCCCCAATCCAGCTGGTGGCGATACAGGTTAAACTTATTTAAGTAATCCAAAACAGTCCCCTTTCCCTGTTTCAACCGATACAGAGCCCACCCAGCGTTCTCCGTGCGGAGAGGATCCCCAAAAGTATCAGTTAACAACTTTTTGAAATTATTCAAATTGTCCTTGACTGGGTCATTTCCCAAAATTAAATTAGTGGCCCATTGTCCTGCGGGACCAGTCAACAAACTCAAAATAAAAGCCACCTTACTAGTGTCAGTAGGAAAAGCATGAACACTGAGCTGAGAAAAATAAAGCTCCACTTGTGCCAAAAAGGTTGGCAACTTGCACCTGGTTCCGTCAAAGCGTTCAGGAGTCAAAACATGTCCTTTCACAGCAAAAGCTGTTTGGCTTACGGTAAAGGCCGTTTGCAATTGGTCTACTTTGGCTCTTAACTCATCCATCGTCTTCCTGACGGGTTTATTGCTGCAATAAACCTTTTATGGGCGTCGGGCAATCTGTCAAGGACAGAACGCCACAAGATTCAAAGTAACAGAGTTTATTAGATTACAGAACTCAAAAATGCCCGTAAAAACACAGGGGCCAGGCAATTTTTGCCTTTAGGAGCAAAAAGGGACAAAAGTAAATGTTCAAAAGATAAACCGGATTAAACCGGAGTTTAATCCGGGTAAAAACAAACTGCTTTCTTCAGCCTGGGTATAAACAAAACGAAAGGCAAGGAACAAAAGATACAAGGAATGCAACTAATTGGCAGCAGATTCCTCTCTGCTGCCAACACTGAGTTTAGAGTAACTTGCGTCGCTCCCACACACACACACAGCAGACAGGATCTCCAACACGAGCAGACGCAGCCAGGGATTCTAGCAGTAGAGTAGACCAGTTCCGTTCCGTAGATCAAAGCCAGAAGCAGACGTTTGTAGTTTTTCCAAGTCCAAGAAGGGGGGAAGACAAGCCGTGGTCAGTTCAGTCCGAGTTCTCAAAGCAGGAGATGGCGTCCGTCAGGAAGACGACGGAAGGTCAAGCTAATAAGAGTAAGCACAGGTTTGCACAAACAAATGCCCACACAATCCCTCCCGCCGTCTGACCCTGGATTCCAATCAACTTACGTCTCAGCACAGGAAAGTACACAAGTCTTCAGGGAAGCGTCCCACACACACACACGAATCCCAAGCGTTTGCCCAGATTACCTTGCCCGACGCAATTTGCAATTGCTCCCAAGCCCCATTTTATGCCAGTTACAAATCTTCATCACTGTCAGCTGCCCTCCTTAACCCGGGCGTTTCCTCATCACTTTCCTCGTCAGAGCTGGAACACCTCTGACTACGCCCAACAGCATCTCCAGCTGTGGATCCCGTCCCATCCCTCCAGCTACGCCATGGGTCTAATCCTGAAGGTCCCCATTCATCTTCTGCCCCATCATGGCCAGTGGCCCCCAATTCCTCCCTTACCCGAGTCCAATCCATCTCATCCTCCTCTGAGCTAACCAGCCCTTCCTCCATTCTCTCCGTGAACCCTTCGAAAGACTCTTCGTCAGAGGGTGCTGCAAATATGTCTCGCAGTCTTTTTCTCTCTCGCTCCTCGAGAGTATCCGACTCTCGAGGAGTCTTACGCCCACGCCTGTCAGAAACAGAGCCACGAGGCTCAATCATAACAAATATGCAGCTTTCTGTGATGAGATAACTTTTATTTCATGGAAATATTACCACAGGAAGACTAAACAAAATAGAAAATCCTTTTAAACTGTAACATAAATACTACAAAGAAAATAAATGGGAGTGGATAATGACCACAAGCCCATAAGCTACATGCCCATTCAATGACCTTTGATTTTGAGTTCCATGCCTTTTCCCCCAACCATTTTAAGAAAAGCCTTTTCCAACATAAAAAGTCAAAGAATGGCAAAATTGTTTATCATATCTTCTAGAGGAGGTGCAGCCTTTTTAAAAACAACAATATATGAAATCCTGTTTTAAAAGTTACAGAAACCTTCTTTTAAGAGAAGAAAGATCTTCTGATCTCTTTAAGAGCAGTTAAACCAAGTTAGAAAGTGGATATAAATGAAACAGTTCCACTGTTGAGCCCCTACACTGTTGCCCCAGGAACTGGTTCCAGGCTACAATGGCAGCCACAAATATCCACTGATTGCAGATCAATCCTAACTCAGGAATAGTCATCCCCCTCCCAACCTACGTCACCAGGATATCGCTATGATGGTTTGGGACCAAGGCAGGGCAAATGGAGACAAAGGGATGGAAAGTAAGTGATCCCATTTACTTGATAATTAATGTTGTTCTTAATATTTATTTATTTATTTACTTACATCATTTTTACCCCGCCTTTCTCCCCGAGGGGACTCAAAGCGGCTTACAATAAATAGGCAAAAATTCAATGCCTAAAAACAATGTAAAAACAACAATTCATATAAAACAATCTACAAAACAACAATTCATATAAAACAGATACCATTACAAAATAAAATCACATTATATAAAATTTTAAGCATGTCCAAGATTAGAATCCATTCATCCAGAATCCTCAATAAGTCTTCGTACAGGTCATGTAAAGTCCATGTTCTCATTCATTAAAAGCTTGCATACACAACCATGTCTTTAAGGCTTTCCTGAAGCCTAGGAGAGTTGGTATCTGCCGTATGTTGCTAGGGAGGGTGTTCCACAGCTGAGGAGCCACCACCGAGAAGTCCCTGTCCCTCGTTCCCACCAGACTTACCTGTGAGGCTGGTGGGACAGAGAGCAGTGCCTCCCCTGATGATCTGAGAGTTCTAGAAGGCTCATGGGGGAGATACGTTCGGATAGGTAAGATAGGCCAGAACCGTTTAGGGCTTTGTAGGTCAAAATCAGCACTTTGAATTGGGCTCGGTAGAATATCGGCAGCCAGTGGAGCTGACTCAACATGGGAGTAGTACGCTCTCTGTAAACCGCTCATGTTATTAGTCTGGCTGCCGCCCGTTGTACTAGTTGGAGCTTCCGAGCCGTTTTCAAAGGCAGTCCCACGTAGAGTGCGTTGCACTAACCCAACGGGATGAAGCCAGAGCGTGGACCACCGTGGCCAAGTCAGACCTCCCAAGGTACGGGCGCAGCTGGCACACAAGTCTTAGTTGTGCGAAAGCTCCCCTGGCCACCGCCGAGACCTGGAATTCCAGGCTCAGCGATGAGTCCAGGAGAACCCCCAGACTGCGAACCTGTGTCTTCAGGGGGAGTGAGTCCCCATCCAACACAGGCTGTAACCCTATACCCTGTTCAGTCCTGCAACTGACCAGGAGGACCTCTGTCTTGTCTGGATTAAGTTTCAATTTGTTAATATGCTTTCAGATATTTTCATTTAAAAGTACTACCATTGATTTTCATGAATACCCGGTTTCCCCCAAAATAAGACAGGGTCTTATTTTAAATTTTGCTCCAAAAGATACTTTAGGACTTGTTTTCAGGGGCAGTCTTATTTTTCCAAATTGACTTTTTAAATGAACTATATCTAGGGCTTATTTTTGAAACAGGGCTTATATTTCAAGCATCCTCAGAAATGCTGAAAAATCATAATAGGTCTTATTTTTGGAGTAGGTCTTATTTTTGGGCAAACGGTGACAGCACAAGAAATATATCTAATAATGTGAACAGTGAAGTATGGAAGAACAATCAAATAAGATAGGGAAAATGTGTAAGCACAAAGCATGTCCAAAATCTCGATTTGTCTCTTAAATCGGATTTATTTCAGATTGTTCTCGCTTTTTGAAACGTGTTCCAAGACGTGGTCTCAGGGCGCAACCAGCATTGTAATTTGAAGCAACGTTGGCCCATTCTCGAATTGCCTTTTAATATGTATCATTATTTTCCCCCCTAAGAATGTTTTTAATATATTTTTTAAATTTATTTTATTTTATTTGTTAATGCAACCTACCTTGAATGGGAGCTTAGCGCAGCCTAACATGGCTGCTCCTCTCCGTCCAATCAGATGCTTCCACGATGGACGCAAAGATGGGGGCTAACGTCCTCTGCGTCCATACTGCAGAATGGCATAAAAGCCTGGTCTGTAGCCGGGGCGAGCCATTCTGGGCTGGGAGAAGCACGCAAGAGGGTGGTGGGCTCTGTACCAGTGGAGAAGGGTTAGCTAGGGCAAGCCAGCCTCGTGGCTTTTGAAGAAGAGAGGGAGAGGGTGACGGGGCCCGGGCTTGGCTGTCGGAGAAGAGGGATGGGAGAACGGTTGAGGGTGTAGTTGGTTGCTCGTTGCTTCTAGAGCGAATGTGGGCATTTTGGGGAGCGCTCAGCTAGAAAATATACCAGTGAATTCCAGGGTTATTTTTATTTTTTACCAAAATAGTAAAGAAATATTATCAAGCTTTCAATTTTATTAAGCATAGTTCTTGCTGGAGCATAGCATACCCTTCCTGAAAAACAAGTCTATTTCAAAAACAAGGCATTGGGGTTTTGCCTTCTGGGAGGGGGCATTGCAAGAAATACCATTTCATTCCACTGTCCTTTTTACCAAGCCATAACAAAAAGAAACTCTAGTTTCCTGGCTTGGTCACAGGTACATTTCCAAAGGAAGGCATTGCATTTGTGGCTTGTGGGATCACATAGCAAGACATACCATTGATTTCCAGTGTCCTTCTTCCTTAAAGATATAACAAAGGGAATATCTAGTTTTCAAAGTTTCTTTGCACACAGTGCCTGAGTATTGCCTGTTTTGGTCACAGGTACATTTCCTAAAGAGGGCATTGGGTTTGTGCCTTTTGGTAGCGCATAGCAAGACATACCATTGATTTCCAGTGTCCTTTTTCCTAAAAAAAATTACGAAGGCAATTTCTAGTTTTCAAATGTACTTTGCACACAGTGCTTGAGCATTGCCTGGCTTGGTCACAGGTACATTTCCAAAAGAAGGCATTGAGTTTGGGGCTTGTAGGAGTGCATAGCAAGACATAGCATTGATTTCCAAGGTCCTTTCCCCAAAAAAATATTAAAAAGGAATAGCTAGTTTCCAAAGTTACTTTGCACACAGTGCTTGAGCATTGCCTTGCCTTGGTGCCTGGTCCATTTCCAAACCAAGGCATTGGGTTTTGGCCTTCTGGGAGCACATAGCAAGAAATACCATTGAATGCTAAGGCGGGGGGTGTCCTGTGTCCACCAATGTCCACCATTTTCACATATTTCCAGCCACAGAAACAAAGTTACACAAGTAGAATAAGGACTTTCACAGTGAAAAAAACACAATTGAACAGGAAATAAGACTTTCAAACCAGGAACAGGTTTCTTCAATTATTAAAAAATAGTGTATTATAAAAGCAATGAAAATTCGCCAAAAATCGGAGGATACAGGAAACGTTCTACAATTTGGTGATCTAGGAGGGTTGAATGTGTTCTCCCAATGTACCAAATTTGAACAGGATAGCTCAAGAAATGGGGGCAGGAGAACCCTGTAAAAGTCCCCCCAGGTGCTGGTTTTTTTGGCGATTGTGCATGCGCGTCCACCATTTTAGAAACATTTAGAAACATTATGAATTTTCATAAATATCTGAAATTTTTGAGAGAAAAAATTGGAAATAGTTTCTATAATGAAGCGCCGGCGCCCCCTATTTTAGAAGTGAGAATTGAAACATTTTTTCATTGATCGGACATGTCTAGTAAGCACAGCAGGGGCCTCTCTGTATTCTTCATGTTCTACTCCCTGAACTTGTCATTTTTATGGGTATATTTTCATATATGTTGTATATGTGTCTAGAACTTTTATAACAGGTCTGATGACAGTCCTAATAATATTTGTTTTAATGAAACAGCCCCACAGTTCACTTTCACCCATCTCAAAAGACATAAAAGTAGAGCCATCAAGATTAGTTGATGCAAGAGAAAGACAAAAATGCAGGTTGAGAGAAGAGGAATGGACTGGAACATCATTTTCAGCAATGAAGTCTATAAATGAGCTGAGATAGAGGGGAAAAATATCACAATGATAGCATTGCACTCAGGTGATTTTTCCTTTTTATATCCATGAGATCTCACAGAGAGTAAACTAAGTAAAATAACACAACCTATCTCTCTTATTTCTAAAAGCTGTTTTCAATATTTCAATTCTGTTCTTCTGAAATCACTGTAGGACCTAACATTTGCCTGTATTAGTGTATTAGCACAGCATTCATCCTGATCCCACACAGTGTGAGTCAAATAGAACATTCTGGTGAAAATGCATCAGTCTACATAAGTACCCATAAGTTTCACATGAAAGCCTTCCAGCCTAATTTGAAACGTAACTGTGTCCAATCCAGGGTTGTTGTGTGTCTTTCGGGCTGTGTGGCCATGTTCCAGAAGCATTCTCTCCTGACGTTTCGCCCACATCTATGGCAGGCATCCTCAGAGGTTGTGAGGTATGGAGAAAACTAAGCAAAGAGGTAAATATATATCTGTGGAAAGTCTAGGGTGAGAGAGGTCAGTGTGAATGTTATGTAGTTAATCACTTTAATTAGCATTGAAAAGCTTATCTGCTGTCTTCTTCCTGCCTCTGGGGCATCCTTTGTTTAGAGTCGTTAACTGCCCTAGGTTGATTCATGTATGGAAATCCTCTGTTTTCAGAGTATTGCTTTTTATTTACTGTTCTGATTCTTGAGTTTTTTAATACTGGTAGCCAGATTTTGTTCATTTTCATGGTTTCTTCCTTTCTGTTGAAGTTGTCCACATGCTTGTGGATTTCAATGGCTTCTCTGTGTAGTCTGACATGATAGTTGTTAGAATGGTCCAGCATTTTTGTGTTCTCAAATAGTATTCTGTGTCCAGGCTGGTTCATCAAATGCTCTGCTATGGCTGATTTCTCTGGTTGAATTAGTCTGCAGTGCCTTTCATGTTCTTTGACTCTTGTTTGGGCGCTGCGTTTGGTGGTCCCTATGTAGACTTGTCCACAGCTGCATGGTATCCGGTAGACTCCTGCAGAAGAGAGAGGATCCCTCTTGTCCTTCGCTGACCGTAGCATTTGTTGGATTTTCTTCGTGGGTCTGTAGATAGTTTGTAGGTTGTGCTTCTTCATCAGCTTCCCTATGCGGTCAGTAGTTCCCTTGATGTATGGTAAGAACACCTTTCCTCTGGGTGGATCTTTGTCTTGACTCTCATGGCTTGTTCTTGGCCTTGCAGCTCTTCTGATGTCTGTGGTGGAGTATCCATTGGCCTGTAGAGCCCAGTGATCCTGGCCATGAAAGCCTTCGACAACACATTGTGTCCAATCCACTTTTACAATCAGCTTTGCATCAATTTCAAACCTTGCTGAGGGTGGAAAAAAATCTCATGTAACATGGTTCTCAATGCTAGCGAAACTATGAATCTGGGAAAACTGAATCACTTGCTCCAGTTCCTGCATGTGGGCCAATGGCAGGACATGGAGGCAATGCTGGCTGCTATTTTCATTTTGACTCCATGAGGTCAAATCAATTGAGAGATACCAAGTTAGCTTTTAGGGAAATTCTTTCTTGTTGTCTGATTGGGAAGTTTTTAAACATCTTGTGTCATCAAGTTTGTATCCATGCAGTTCTGGCTTACTCCTTCTTCTCTCTCTTGTGTTAAGAAGCCTAAAGTTTCTGAAAGTGCTTAAAGGATGCAGACTGTATTGCTCTATAGTTACATCCTTATCCAAGGCCACTGGCCAACTATACTGCCTTCTCAAAAATTCCATAGAAAAAATGGGAGAAATAGATACATAGCCCAGGACATTCTTATAAACTTGACCTGGATCAAAGAATGGAAATGCTATAAATATTATAGCTTCTTTCACTACAGATAAAAACCATTAAGAAACAGTAAGCTTAGAATGTTTACAAATATCAGCAGTTTTAAGAAATAAGGAGGTGGTAAAACACATAAATGGAATTCAACAGCCAAAATCATGGTTTATTAATGATTTTGATAAATCATTATAAAACTTCCTTTATGTCATTGGGATAGCTTAGAGCATGCTGCTTATAGGTTATGGGCTAACACTATGTTTTCTCTCTGAGACACATGGAGTTGCTAAATTTGGCACAGCACAATGTGGTTGGAATTTCATTGTCACTGTGTGCAAGCCAGCATAGTCATGAGCTGTTATGGGTGCTGTGGATCAAAGACAGATGTGCCATTAACATTGCACTTTCAGTTTCTCCTTGAGTCTCAGGACTTTACCGTATAAATTTGCTATCCTGAGGCATTCTCACAATCAGGAATAGCAACAGTTTTCTGATATGTTCACCACATCACATTTCTCTGTTTCATTGCAAATCCATGGCTGTATTTCCATATAGCAGTAGAACTCCACTCTGCAGTTCCACAGCTCCAGAGGTTTTTTAAAACTAGAAACAACTTCACAGTTACAGTGAAGTTTCGATTAAACAAAACAAAAAAGATCCATTACAGCAGAGGAAGTGGGAGAAAATGACAATCACATCACCTGACCATTTCTATGCTGGCATATCAGCACAAAAATGCATCAAAAGATAATCAGAAAGGTAAGTTGTGGCTCCATGGTGCTATCGGGCTATTGAACGGTTTTCCCATCAATAACATGAGGACATGTTTGCTATAGGGAAGTGGTAGACAAGCAACAATTACACACAGTGACCTGGAACCATCATATTGGTGATGGTCTATATGCCAGTTTGCCATTTTCATGAGATAAAAGTCCCAATTTGGGGGGAAAGGCAAGACAATGGTGGTAGTGATGATGATACATACTAGATTGTACTTATTTTGTTTGCTTCTCCCCACAGGGAGAAAGGCAGGGTATAAATTAAAAAAGCAAATAAATAAATATTTCCAGGTCACATGATATTGGACCTGTAGAACTATTTGCCTAAATTTACTATATTTCAAGTGGTTTTCAGGAGAATGCTGTCAGAGCAAGCTCACCTTAAAGTTCACCCTTTTGCTGGCTGAACTGCTGACCTGAGGATCTGAAGGTCTTCAGTTTGAATCTGCGAGATGGGGTGAGCTCCTGTCTGTTGTCCACAGCTCCCCATGCGGGGACATGAGAGAAGCCTTCTACAGGATAGTAATACATTCAGGGTGTCCCCTGGGCAATGTCTCTGTAAACGGCTGATTCTCTCCCACCAGAAGTGAGTTGCAGTATATTCTCAATTCACTTTTGATGCAATAAAAAAAACCTTGAAGTCTATTAGATTTCTTTCACTCCCAGTTGGCAGCATATATCCATATGAAATTCTATTCTTTGCCATCTTGTGGTTTTCCACAGCATGTGGGCTGCATCATTTTACCAGTGGATGGCGTGTTGTCTGGATCTGTTCACTAAGGTTCTTATAGCCATTGATTAGGCTGAGTCTGTATTTAAATTTAGCTAAGTGTTTTTGAGTGCTTATTCTTTCACATGTTCTCTGCCATTCCCTTAACCTCTGCTTTTGCAAGGTGGCACTTTTTTCATCTTGTGTTCATCAGTTTGCCATACATATAAAGAATTGCCTGATACTAGAGACAGGTTTGTTAAATATTCTTTCTTCTTTTATTCTATATGGCTTGCTCTCCGTCTATCCGACTATCATTTTTATCCATCTATATTGTATATTTCTTTTAGGATATAAAAGTTTACACTTGTGGGATAGACATACATATTCTGATAACAACAAGTGAAATAAAATGAAGGTAAACAATGCTTTGCTTGCTAGTTCATTTGGATAAGAACAGTCATGAAATTGTAACAGGGTTTTAAATATTACTCAGGACAAAGTAAGGATAACTAGTAACTAAAGCCAATCTCATCACTGCCTCACCTCTATTATTTTATGTGTCTTTAGATGATAAAGGTTTCATTTAATAGGATGATACAAAAGCGAAGAGATTTTTTGCCCCATCCCATTTAATGGAAAGTCACCATTTTCTTTGACTGATAGCCTAAATAACATGCTGCCATTAAACATAGACTACAGAAACAAAACAGACATGCTTTTATGAAAATGTACTTAAGAGATCTGTCATTATTGGGTAAAACATGCAGTGCTGTAAAGGTGTATTTGAGCCTAGACATACATAGACAGTTATATAATTAATCTTAAAAACATGTCATTCTTACAATAATCCTGTTTCCACCCATCAATATAACTTCTCAGCTAAATTAGTTTTAACAAATTTTCTCTGGGAAGAAACTATGTTATAATATTACTCTATATTCTAGTTCTACTGTAGTTCTACGGTTTCTCTTCAAGGTCATTCAGAAAAGCATTTTGTTAGGAGATTTCATGCCAAAGCTAGATGAAAAGTACTTTAGGCACCACCTTCCTCCTGGAGAATTATTTTGCAAGGTTATCCTTGTTCTTAATGGCAGATGGCAACTCCCCCGTTGTGAATCTGGTCTGCATTTTAGTGTAAACGAAGGCATTTTCCAATATACTGTTCTCCAAATAGTTTTAGTGTTTTGGATAGCTCATTTAGCCTCTCAGAAGAGATTCACTGCTCCTCTGACACGAGAACCACCAACTACTACATAATTTAGGTTAAGCCCTCTTGATCTGATTCTGAATAGAATACCACTCAGAATGCAACTATTCCCCTTGTGGATAGATGTGCATAAAATTGAAAGAAAACTCATGCACAAATGTGCAGTATACACTTAGTTTCCCCCTTGTACCATCTTATTGCTATTCTTCCCAGATAGACATGGTACATCAAGGGACAATACTTTACCAACCCTGCTAGCCTCCCCCTTAAGTCTGAGTGAGGTTCCATAATTCTAAATTTAGCAAAGAATTTAAATTGATTTGCACAGTCAAGGAAGCAATCTGAGAATTCTATATATGTTCTTAACTCTGAGCCAAAAGGAATCAGTTAAGGAGTAGGCATGAAGAATAAGGATGCAGCAAACTAGGCATGGTTATTAGGCTTGTCCGATCGATGGAAAAAATGTTTCAATTCTCGTTTCTAAAGTAGGGGGTGCCGGCTCTTCGATATAGAAATTATTTCTTAATGTTTCACCCAAAATTTTCAGATATTTCCGAAAATTCATAATGTTTCTAAAATGTTTCTAAAATGGCAGACGCGCATGCGCAATCGCCAAAAAACAGGAAACCGGGGGGGGGACTTTTCTGGGGGTCTCCCGCCCTCATTTCTTGAGCTATTCTCATCAAATTTGGTACAGTGGGAGAACACATTCCACACTCTTTGCTCAACAAATTGCAGAATGTTTCCTGTCTCCTATGATTTTTGGCGAATTTTCATAACTTTTTATAATACACTATTTTCAATATTTGAAGAAACCTGTTCCTGGTTTGAAAGTCTTATTTCCTGTTCAATTGGGTTCTTATCACTGTAAAAGTCCCTCTTCTACTTGTGTAGACTTTGGATTAGAAATGCAGCACACGCCAAGCAATGCCTTGACAGGATTGGCAATGTCCTTTGGAAACTATAAATTGCTGTGGACCCTCTATTGAATCAAATCAATGTCTGACTTTGTGATTGCAAAAATAAAACTCAGGCCAAGGCTTGGGAATAGAAATGGAGCATGATGGAAGCAATGCCTTGGCGGGTGCCCCACGTCCTTTGGAAACTATTTCTTCCAATGTACCCTTTAGGTTTGAAAACAATGTGTGTCTTTGTGATTGCTGCAATAACACTCAGCCCGGGGGCTTGGGATTACAAACGGAGCGGGAGGGAAGCAATGCACTTGCAGAAATGCAGACGTCCTTTGGAAACTATTATTTTCAAGCCCCCCCCTTTCAGGATTGCAAAGAAGGGCTGATGTGGTGATTCCTAAATTCCAAAAAAGAAAACAGAAAGGCAAAAGGTCTCCCTCAGGAGTAGATGGAAAGCACCCCAAGCTCAGCACTAGCAGGGACGCAGACGTCCTTTGGAAAAAAAAGTTCCCTAAAGCCAGCCACAGCAAGGACTCTGTCCCAAGCCCCCAGCCAATTTCCCCCCCCAAAAACACAATATCAAACCAGCAACAACAGAAACACTCTACCCCAGTCACTTAGCCCTCTCTCCCTCAAGCAAGCAAGCAGCTTCCCAGCGTGCGCGAAACACCCTCTCTCCTCGGTATCCCAACCCAGAATGGCTTGGCTTAGTTGGGGAGGGGAGAGATCCTCCACGTGGACGTGGAGGACGCTAGCCCCCACCTTTTTCAGCCATTGTGGAAGTCTCTGATTGGTCAGGGAGCGGTAGCCATGTTAGGCTGCGCTAGGCTCCCATTCATGTTAGGTTGCAGAAACAAATATTTTTTAAAAAAAATTTAAAAAAAAATATTTTAAAAAAAATTTGGAAGGAAAAAATTTAACGAAAATTTTAAGAAACAATTAGAGAATGGGCCAACGATGGTTCGAATTACATTGCCAGTTGCGCCCAGGGAAAACGTTTCAATACTCGTTTCAAAAAACGAGAACAATCCGAAATAATTACGAAACGAGAAACATAACGAATATTTGGACAACCCTAATGGCTATACAACCCAGAAACCATACAACATTCCAGAGGCTGTAAGCTGTTTGGAGGCTCTCTAGACAAAAATGAAAAAAAAAAATACCACCACACAACATCATAAACTCATCACAAACCAATCTTCAGGGCATGTTAAAGCTTTAATAATAATAAAAAAACTACAGACACACATTCAGAAGTCTTAAGCTATAACTTAACTAAAGGCTTCTGAATGTGTGTCTAATGGGTTTTTCAAAGCGATTTCTGCCATGCGGTACCATGAATCCATTTAAGCAGTGGGTTTTGGCAACTTGAACCTTTATTATGGGCATGCTGTGGGTTGTCCTTAGAATAATAGAATCATAGAATTATAGAGTTGGAAGAGACCACACGGGCCATCCAGTCCAACCCCCTGCAAGAAGCAGGAAAATCTCTGGCTGCAAAACAAATCCTTCTCTGGGTTGTTGTATGTCTTTCGGGCTGTGTGGCCATGTTCCTGAAGTACTCTCTCCTGACGTTTCGCCCACATCTATGGCAGACATCCTCAGAGGCTGTGTGGCATGGATAAACTAGGCAAGGAAAGGAAAAATATATATCTGTGGAGAGTCCAGGGTGTGGCAAGTGTCCTTTGTCACTGGGAAGCCAGCATTAATGTTTCAGTTAATCACCCTAATTAGCATTGGAAAGGTTTTGTCTCTTGTCTGGGGAGCATCCTTTGTTCAGTCATTAGCGTCCTTGGGTCTCCTCTGCCCTCAGAGTGTTGGTTCCCATCTACTGTTTTGATTTTAGAGTTTTTTAATACTGGTAACCAGATTTTGTTCAGTTTCATGGTTTCCTTCTTTCTGTTGATGTTGTCCACATGCTTGTGGATTTCAGTGGCTTCTCTGTGTAGTCTGACATGATAGTTGTTGGAGTGGTCCAGCATTTCTGTGTTCTCAAATAATATACTGTGTCCAGGTTGGTTCATCAAGTGTTCTGCTATGGCTGATTTCTCTGGTTGAATTAGTCTGCAGTGCCTTTCATGTTCTTTGACTCTTGTTTGGGCGCTGCGTTTGGTAGTCCCTATGTATACTTGGCCACAGCTGCATGGTATCCGGTAGACTCCTGCAGAGGAGATAGGATCCCTCTTGTCCTTCGCTGACCGTAGCATTTGTTGGATTTTCTTTGTGGGTCTGTAGATAGTTTGTAGGTTGTGCTTCTTCATCAGTTTACCAATGCGGTCAGTAGTTCCCTTGATGTATGGTAAGAACACCTTTCCTCTGGTTGGATCTTTGTCTTGACTCTCATGGCTTGTTCTTGGCCTAGCAGCTCTTCTGATGTCTGTGGTCTGTAGAGCCCAGTTCAGGTGGTTTTGAAGGAGAACCCCTCAATTACCTTTGGGAACCTGCCAGGCCGCAGACAGATCGACACCGAGACCAAATAGTCAGAGCAAATAACAGAGTTTTATTTCAGTCTGATCAGAAAGAAAGGCGAACAGCAGCACACATATATTAGTGCCTAGCTAGCTGCCGCACCCCAAGGCACTTGTGAAAGACAATTTATAATCTTTAAGTTTCATCAGCCACTTTCTTATTAGTTACATCTCTTGTACATGCAACAAATGATTGGTTACATATCCCTGTGCAAGAGGCATACATGAGGCAAGCATGGCTATTTCTATTGGTTGTTACAAATATGGCTTGGACATTTAGGGGCTTTCCTGTTTTCCCACTTTTGGCCTTACTGGAAAACATCTGGACCTCTCTGTTGCAAGCCGCATTCCTTTCCTTTTACGTTTTTGGGCCCCTTACCCTGTGCATGGCCTCTTCTTTCCTAACTTCATGTATCTTAGTGCTTCATCCTATTCCTTATAAGGTATACTTGTTTCAACAACCCTCTCAGTTTAGTTCACCTTGGAGGAGGTGAGGTTCGCAGATTCTTTGTGCACGGTCTGTCACGGCTTTGATTGTGTTTCTTTTTTGACTTGGGTGATGGTTGGAGTTTTTATGAAGGTATCTATCTGTGTGTGTAGGTTTTTTGTAAACTGTGTGGCCCAATTGTTGATTGGGTTTGCGGATGACCAAAACATCTAGAAATGGCAGTTTTCCTTCCTTTTCTTTTTCCAGTGCCCAAACAAGAGTCAAAGAACATGAAAGGCACTGCAGACTAATTCAATCAGAGAAATCGGCCATAGCAGAGCACTTGATGAACCAACCTGGACACAGTATATTATTTGAGAACACAGAAATGCTGGACCACTCCAACAACTATCATGTCAGACTACATAGAGAAGCCATTGAAATCCACAATCATGTGGACAACGTCAACAGAAAGGAGGAAACCATGAAACTGAACAAAATCTGGCTATCAGTATTACAAAAACTCTAACATCAAAACAGTAGATGGTTACCAACACTCTGAGGGCAGAGGAGACCCAAGGACGCTAATGACTGAACAAAGGATGCCCCCCAGGCAAGAGATCAAACCTTTCCAATGCTAATTAGGGTGATTAACTGAAACATTAATGCTGGCTTCCCAGTGACAAAGGACTCTTGCCACACCCTGGACGCTCCACAGATATATATTTTTCCTTTCCTTGCCTAATTTATCCATACCACACAGCCTCTGAGGATGCCTGCCATAGATGTGGGCGAAACGTCAGAGGGGAATACTTCTGGAACATGGCCACACAGCCCGAAAGACATACAACAACCCTGTGATCCCGGCCATGAAAGCCTTCGACAACACAAATCCTTCTCTGGCTGCAAAACAAAAAGTTAACATTTTCTTCCTGATTGCTCTTGATTGCATCCTTAAAAAAAATAAAAATGAAGGAACCTCTCAGCTTCATGGCTGCACAAAGCTTCTAATATGATTTCCCCTTCTTAAGTAAATGTTTCCTTTTCTTGCAATGCAATAACAGTTTGTAGAACTTTCCACTCATGCATGTTTCTACTGGTTACAAAGCTTTCAAAGTACAAACTTCACCTCTCACTTGCAAATCAACAAAATAGAAAATGTTTTAAGTTGCAAAATATTCATTTAATTTTTTTTACATGTGCATGTGAATAGTGTTTTAGTACTTTGAAAATATGTGTAGCTCTGAACCTCTAAATTATTGGAGCTTCACGCATAAAAGGGGAGGGCATGTATGAAGATGGGGAACACATGGATTGAAATGAGTTATATCCCTGCAGCTGCAGTAAGGTTCTCAGAGTTCTTTCAAATTTTGCTTTCCCCTCCCTGCAAACCTAGGAGGGAAGGGTTATTTGCTACCTCAACGAAATGAGGCAAGCATGATAAAAGAAGTTGGGGATGGAGCCTGTTAGGCAGATTGGCACTCCCCATTTTGCTTCTCCATTCCAGATTGGATGTTGGTCCACCATGATATTAGGGGGTTGCTTCAGGGCCAGGTAGGAATCCCCCCCTTTTAGTGGGTTTTTTCACCCTCCCTACAATGTTGAGGTTTCTGGGAAATTGGCATCGGGTGTTGCCTTAAGTAGGGTTATATGTGGGAGATGTGAATGTAATTTAACATCTTGGTGTGCACCTGTAGCAAACATTTTGGTGAAAGCTAGGAATGGGAACCCCCACCTGTGGGTTCGGTGAACTGAGGTGGGGGCGAACAGAAATGGCCTTGGAGCTGTATTGGGAATTCTAAGTCTCACAACTGGGGATTTGAATTCTCTGTGAAGTTTCCCAAGAGTTGCCCTGGTTACCACTCAGGTGAGTTATTCGGGGAAATCAGGTTTATGCCCAAGTTAGCTGACTAGTGTGTCTGATAGGGCCACTGCTTCGGCTTATCCAATAACAAGTCCAGACCCATTTACAGTTAGTTGCAGTTCATGAAGAAAGCTTAAATAGGTAACAATTAATAAAAATTGCCCATAGTTATCCCAACTCCATTGTCTCATCTGATTATTTCGTTGTAGGTGGGCAAGTGCTTCTTGTGATAAGAAGAGGGCCTAGGCTGTGTACTCCCATCTCAAGCAAGATGGATTTATCACAGCAGAATTCACATTAGAAGCGTTACATAAAAGCTTCCTAAGAGACACCAAAGACTGAATGCATCTTAAAACTTTGAACTGTGTTAGAAATTCTAAGGAGAAGGCTTTGCATCTCTCTTTATGTTTAACCTAATTTCTTGTAGTTCCAAAATGTGTAATCATGGCTTGGCCACTGTTTGTTTTGTCTACCACCATCCATTAAAGAATTTTTTCTGGGATATTTGTCAATGACCTGATCCATCCTATTGCTTTCCATCTAATTTCCAGCTAGTACTGAGTTTTTGAACTTGGATTGAAAGATAAGAAATGCACGTTGGATTGCATTCATTGCATTTCCCCCTCAATTTTGTAACCAGCCAGAAAATGATGTTCATTGGATTCATTCTTCTCATGATTAAAATAAAGATAGTTACCTCTCAATCATTTTTAAAAATTTCTTCCTTATTTTCATTCCATCCCACCCACCCACCATATTCAAGCTACTTTGGCCATCTCGCCATATTCGTTCTTCTATTTTTTTGTTCATTCCCATATTAATCTGTCCCATTCAGTAGAGCTGGCATACTAATTTGCTCAGGAGTAGATATACAGACCAAGACATTTTCCTGAACAATATTCTCTTAATCTACAAAAATATGTAAAAGAAAGGTACCTACTTGTATGTGTCAGCTAGTTTCCCATTCTGCTGATTTTGAAGTAGTTGTTACATTTGAGTGAGATCATAATGAATAAACCTGCACCATATTTCAATTAAATGCCCGTATGGGCTAGTGTTGCTGTTCAGTGATTTCAGCTACCACAAATAGCATGGGTTCAGAAGCCCAGTGTGTCTAGATAATCCAGAAGGTCAAATTGGACATAAACAAGTTAGAAGGGAAAAGCAGAGGTTTATTCTCACTGGCCAGAGAGGATATCAGTGGAGAAAGCACTCCAAAGTACTGACATACTGTAATTGTGAATAGAGGGAATATTTGTTCATTTAACAGCTCCTGGTTGGTTCAGAAATTGTCCACTTAGAATCCACTCTCTTGTTGGCCAGGAATTCCCTCTGACGTAATCGCTGGTTGGTCCTTTCCAGTGATAGGGGAATCAATAAACTGTCATTGGGTTATTTTGAAGTGTCTGTTTGTTTACTGATCCACCCCTGAGAAGAGTGTGATTGAAAAGAAAGTGGTGAGGCACATTCTTCAAAAGAGTCTGTGCTGAGCTTAATAGGTTTGCTCTGGTGGGGACAATAGGGTGAGTCCAGTGTACACAGTAGATACTTGTGGATGATAGCTATTTCAATAGATGAAGCTGACTTGAGGCATGGGTATGAGATCCTTCGTGCAGATAAGTCCGATCTTGTTAATGGGAGCAGGAAACACTCTGACGTACATTCATCAAATAATTTCCCCTCTATCTCCCAGTCGATTGTAAAGGAATTATGGAAATTAAGGCAGAGGTCTTGGGTGTGATCAGACAGCATTCCAGAGTCAATTGATAACAAGGGTTAATATAAAGGAAAACCACAGTCCACTGGATTTCATGGAGCCACAGTTATCATTTCATTTAAATTGTATAGAATTCATAATTTTGGAGGGTCTGGCTTCTCAATATCATATACCCACCTTAAAGTAAAAGATGGTCCCACCCATTTTTATTGTCTTACATTGTTCAAGGCAACCAATTGGCTCAACAAGATTTGGATGATGGTCTCAAATTTTTCTCTTTTGAAACAATATTTAAATAAGATGGGGACACATGACCAAGGACATGTAAGACAAGTACAATAAGCAGAAAAATAAGGATTTTCACATCCCTAATTGCAACCTCAGTCTGCTTCTAATCCTCTATACCAGTGGTTCTCGACCTGTGAGTCCCCAGATGTTTTGAACTTCAACTCCCAGAAATCCTAACAGCTGGTAAACTGTGGAGAACCATTGCTCTATACCTAAGATTGTAACAAGTATAGTAAAAAAAAAAAAAGAAGCAAAAAAGTATTGTCTCCTAAACAAAGCCACATTAGAACAGTTCAATGGATGTCACTGGAAGAGATCTAGGTTTGATATAAGGTGCATCTACATGATAGAATTAATGCAGCTTGACACCAATGTGATGGCTCACAGGCAGGCCTGGTTCTTTATTGAGGCCCATGAAGCTGCTGCTTCGGGCGCAGCCCTTGCTGGGCGCACATGAAGCGGCAGTGGCGGCGGGCAGCTGTGGCAGCAACCAGTGAGTCCCTCGCTGTGGAACAAGGAAAGTACTTGGTATTCTCGCGAGATTTGACGAAATCTCGCAAAATTTCACGAGAATACCAAGTACTTCCTTGTTCCACAGCGAGAGACCCAATGATCGCCGCTGCTGCTGCCAGTAAGTTGGGGGTGGGAGGCGTAATTTCAGGGGGGGGGGCACAGCCCTAGGTTTGTTTACATGCTGAAAAAACCCAGGGCCGCTCCTACTCACAGGTATAGAATTCTCGAATTTGTAGTTTAGTGAAACACCTTTTCTATTTTGCAGAAAAAGCTAAAGATCCTGTAAAACTAAAACTCAGTTGCATTGAGACATAGCAGTTAAAGTGATATCAAACTGCATTAATTCTACACTGTAGATTCGCCATAGGTTTTCTCGTTCGGAAAGTTCGGAAACTATTGTGCTGAGAAAAATTCATAACAAAAGATGTTACTGATATCACAGTATTTGTCTTTAAAATTATGATAGTGTTTAAAAACATTTTCAGTACATAAAATCGGGGGGGTGATAGTGTAAAAAATACTACCTTTAAACGTTTTCAGTGCAAGAACATCTGTCATGAAGTCTTTTAAAAGTGATTTTAAGTGATTAATACAATATGGACACTGAGAGTGAGTATTCTGATACAGTAGAGTCTCACTTATCCAAGCTAAACGGGCCGGCAGAAGCT
Source organism: Anolis carolinensis (assembly GCF_035594765.1). Lineage (NCBI taxonomy): Eukaryota > Metazoa > Chordata > Lepidosauria > Squamata > Anolidae > Anolis > Anolis carolinensis. Next base: position 70,875,620 of record NC_085843.1, on the reverse strand, counting down.
TGGATAAGCAAATATCTTGGATAATAAGGAAGGATTAAGGAAAAGCCTATTAAACATCAAATTAGGTTATGATTTTATAAATTAAGCACCAAAATATCATGTTATACAACAAATTTGACAGAAAAAGTAGTTAATTACGCAGTAATGTTATGTTGCAATTACTGTATTCATGAATTTAGCACCAAAATATCACGATGTATTGAAAACATTGACTACAAAAATGGCTTGGATAATCCAGAAGCTTGGATAAGCGAGGCTTGGATAAGTGAGACTCTACTGTATTTGTAATTTATTTTATTAATTTGGATTCTTGGCTGAGCCCAAAAGGCTCTGTGTGGCTGATCCCATACAGTGATTCCTCTCTATCAGACATCATTGAATCTTCTAAGAAGTGTCATGTTCATCATCAGACAAATGTATTACAGATACAGTCATAACTTGAAGCATGTTACTTCCAAGCTATGGTAATGCTGAATAAAATGATTCTCCTGACTTTTAATCAAAATATGTTTCCCAATATCCTCATTTAAAACAGCACATTCAAATGCAATATGATTTTCCACGTATAGCCTAAATACTAGGCTTGCTCAAATAATTCGATTTCCCCGTTACTCGTTACTAATTCGTTACTTTTGTAACTTGTGAAGCAATATACGACCTTGATTGTCAACACGTCTGGATATCGCGGTTTCGAACCGCGACAGGCCCTTTTTCTTATGTCGTCGTTTTTTTCGTTGGGAAAAAAAGGTTTTGCAAATCACCCAAACTTGTGTAAGTGCACTGGGGCAACCTAGCGTGTTGTTTCCACCTTGTGGCCAATCAGAGAGCACGTTTAACCCAGGGGAGGGGCTGGTAGTACGTTCTGAATGAAAAGAGCGTGCACGGGAGCCTCGTGGCTCATTTCGGGATCTGCAGAGAGAGGGTGGGTTGGGAGTGAGATTCCGCAGGCAGGCAAGATTGCTGCGTCACAGCTTCCTTGGCGGAGCTAGAGCTAGGCTACAGATTAGAAGACCGGGAGAAAAGGTTGGGTGGGTGAGGTGGGGTGGGAAAATGTTGGGTGTTTCTGAATTTTTTTTCCCAAAGGGTCTGTGGCCTTTTTTCCCCACAAGCTTGGCGTTTGCCATTTTCCCACCAGGCCTGCAATTTTTCTGCTGCGCCATTTTGCCTGGTGCGGGCGGGGTGGGCTTTCGTTTTTCTTTTTTCAACGCTAGTAGCAAAGTCTGGCAAAAGGATTGCACATCCCATCCTCCTCCCTAGAATAACACCTGTTTTTTGGGAAAAAAGGGCCCCTGATTTTGGTTGCTTTCCTGCTCTGCTGCTCTAAAGGGCCGGTCTGTGCCAGGGCAGCAGTGATTCAAAAGCAAAGTCTGGCAAAAGGATTGCACATCCCATCCTCCTCCCTAGAATAACACCTGTGTTTTGGGAAAAAAGGGACCCTGATTTTGGTTGCTTTCCTGCTCTGCTGCTCTAAAGGGCTTGTCTGTGCCAGGGAAGCAGTGATTCAAAAGCAAAGTCTGGCAAAAGGATTGCACATCCCATCCTCCTCCCTAGAATAACACCTGTGTTTTGGGAAAAAAGGGACCCTGATTTTGGTTGCTTTCCTGCTCTGCTGCTCTAAAGGGCTTGTCTGTGCCAGGGCAGCAGTGATTCAAAAGCAAAGTCTGGCAAAAGGATTGCACATCCCATCCGCCTCCCCAGAATAACACCTGTGTTTTGGGAAAAAAGGGACCTTGATTTTGGTTGCTTTCCTGCTCTGCTGCTCTAAAGGGCCGGTCTGTGCCAGGGCAGCAGTGATTCAAAAGCAAAGTCTGGCAAAAGGATCGCACATCCCATCCTCCTCCCTAGAATAACACCTGTGTTTTGGGAAAAAAGGGACCCTGATTTTGGTTGCTTTCCTGCTCTGCTGCTCTAAAGGGCCGGTCTGTGCCAGGGCAGCAGTGATTCAAAAGCAAAGTCTGGCAAAAGGATTGCACATCCCATCCTCCTCCCTAGAATAACACCTGTGTTTTGGGAAAAAAGGGACCCTGATTTTGGTTGCTTTCCTGCTCTGCTGCTCTAAAGGGCCGGTCTGTGCCAGGGCAGCAGTGATTCAAAAGCAAAGTCCGGCAAAAGGATTGCACATCCCATCCTCCTCCCTAGAATAACACCTGTGTTTTGGGAAAAAAGGGACCCTGATTTTGGTTGCTTTCCTGCTCTGCTGCTCTAAAGGGCCGGTCTGTGCCAGGGCAGCAGTGATTCAAAAGCAAAGTCTGGCAAAAGGATTGCACATCCCATCCTCCTCCCTAGAATAACACCTGTGTTTTGGGAAAAAAGGGACCCTGATTTTGGTTGCTTTCCTGCTCTGCTGCTCTAAAGGGCCGGTCTGTGCCAGGGCAGCAGTGATTCAAAAGCAAAGTCTGGCAAAAGGATTGCACATCCCATCCTCCTCCCTAGAATAACACCTGTGTTTTGGGAAAAAAGGGACCCTGATTTTGGTTGCTTTCCTGCTCTGCTGCTCTAAAGGGCCGGTCTGTGCCAGGGCAGCAGTGATTCAAAAGCAAAGTCTGGCAAAAGGATTGCACATCCCATCCTCCTCCCTAGAATAACACCTGTGTTTTGGGAAAAAAGGGACCCTGATTTTGGTTGCTTTCCTGCTCTGCTGCTCTAAAGGGCCGGTCTGTGCCAGGGCAGCAGTGATTCAAAAGCAAAGTCTGGCAAAAGGATTGCACATCCCATCCGCCTCCCTAGAATAACACCTGTGTTTTGGGAAAAAAGGGACCTTGATTTTGGTTGCTTTCCTGCTCTGCTGCTCTAAAGGGCCAGTCTGTTCCAGGGCAGCAGTGATTCAAAAGCAAAGTCTGGCAAAAGGATTGCACATCCCATCCTCCTCCCTAGAATAACACCTGTGTTTTGGGGAAAAAGGGACCCTGATTTTGGTTGCTTTCCTGCTCTGCTGCTCTAAAGGGCCGGTCTGTGCCAGGGCAGCAGTGATTCAAAAGCAAAGTCTGGCAAAAGGATTGCACATCCCATCCTCCTCCCTAGAATAACACCTGTGTTTTGGGAAAAAAGGGACCCTGATTTTGGTTGCTTTCCTGCTCTGCTGCTCTAAAGTGCCGGTCTGTGCCAGGGCAGCAGTGATTCAAAAGCAAAGTCTGGCAAAAGGATTGCACATCCCATCCTCCTCCCTAGAATAACACCTGTGTTTTGGGAAAAAAGGGACCCTGATTTTGGTTGCTTTCCTGCTCTGCTGCTCTAAAGGGCTTGTCTGTGCCAGGGCAGCAGTGATTCAAAAGCAAAGTCTGGCAAAAGGATTGCACATCCCATCCTCCTCCCTAGAATAACACCTGTGTTTTGGGAAAAAAGGGCCCCTGATTTTGGTTGCTTTCCTGCTCTGCTGCTCTAAAGGGCCGGTCTGTTCCAGGGCAGCAGTGATTCAAAAGCAAAGTCTGGCAAAAGGATTGCACATCCCATCTTCCTCCCTAGAATAACACCTGTGTTTTGGGAAAAAAGGGACCCTGATTTTGGTTGCTTTCCTGCTCTGCTGCTCTAAAGGGCTTGTCTGTGCCAGGGCAGCAGTGATTCAAAAGCAAAGTCTGGCAAAAGGATTGCACATCCCATCCTCCTCCCTAGAATAACACCTGTGTTTTGGGAAAAAAGGGACCCTGATTTTGGTTGCTTTCCTGCTCTGCTGCTCTAAAGGGCCGGTCTGTGCCAGGGCAGCAGTGATTCAAAAGCAAAGTCTGGCAAAAGGATTGCACATCCCATCCTCCTCCCTAGAATAACACCTGTGTTTTGGGAAAAAAGGGACCCTGATTTTGGTTGCTTTCCTGCTCTGCTGCTCTAAAGGGCCGGTCTGTGCCAGGGCAGCAGTGATTCAAAAGCAAAGTCTGGCAAAAGGATTGCACATCCCATCCGCCTCCCTAGAATAACACCTGTGTTTTGGGAAAAAAGGGACCCTGATTTTGGTTGCTTTCCTGCTCTGCTGCTCTAAAGGGCCGGTCTGTTCCAGGGCAGCAGTGATTCAAAAGCAAAGTCTGGCAAAAGGATTGCACATCCCATCCTCCTCCCTAGAATAACACCTGTGTTTTGGGAAAAAAGGGACCCTGATTTTGGTTGCTTTCCTGCTCTGCTGCTCTAAAGGGCCGGTCTGTGCCAGGGCAGCAGTGATTCAAAAGCAAAGTCTGGCTAAAGGATTGCACATCCCATCCTCCTCCCTAGAATAACACCTGTGTTTTGGGGAAAAGGGGACCCTGATTTTGGTTGCTTTCCTGCTCTGCTGCTCTAAAGGGCCGGTCTGTGCCAGGGCAGCAGTGATCCAAAAGCAAAGTCTGGCAAAAGGATTGCACATCCCATCCTCCTCCCTAGAATAACACCTGTGCTTTGGGAAAAAAGGGACCCTGATTTTGGTTGCTTTCCTGCTCTGCTGCTCTAAAGGGCCGGTCTGTGCCAGGGCAGCAGTGATTCAAAAGCAAAGTCCGGCAAAAGGATTGCACATCCCATCCTCCTCCCTAGAATAACACCTGTGTTTTGGGAAAAAAGGGACCCTGATTTTGGTTGCTTTCCTGCTCTGCTGCTCTAAAGGGCCGGTCTGTGCCAGGGCAGCAGTGATTCAAAAGCAAAGTCTGGCAAAAGGATTGCACATCCCATCCGCCTCCCTAGAAAAACACCTGTGTTTTGGGAAAAAAGGGACCCTGATTTTGGTTGCTTTCCTGCTCTGCTGCTCTAAAGGGCCGGTCTGTGCCAGGGCAGCAGTGATTCAAAAGCAAAGTCTGGCAAAAGGATTGCACATCCCATCCTCCTCCCTAGAATAACACCTGTGTTTTGGGAAAAAAGGGACCCTGATTTTGGTTGCTTTCCTGCTCTGCTGCTCTAAAGGGCCTGTCTGTGCCAGGGCAGCAGTGATTCAAAAGCAAAGTCTGGCAAAAGGATTGCACATCCCATCCTCCTCCCTAGAATAACACCTGTGTTTTGGGAAAAAAGGGACCCTGATTTTGGTTGCTTTCCTGCTCTGCTGCTCTAAAGGGCCGGTCTGTGCCAGGGCAGCAGTGATCCAAAAGCAAAGTCTGGCAAAAGGATTGCACATCCCATCCTCCTCCCTAGAATAACACCTGTGTTTTGGGAAAAAAGGGACCCTGATTTTGGTTGCTTTCCTGCTCTGCTGCTCTAAAGGGCCGGTCTGTGCCAGGGCAGCAGTGATTCAAAAGCAAAGTCTGGCAAAAGGATTGCACATCCCATCCTCCTCCCTAGAATAACACCTGTGTTTTGGGAAAAAAAAGGGACCCTGATTTTGGTTCCCCCTCTTTCCTTTCTTCTCAGCTGCTCAAGTAGGGCTTGCTGCAAATATCTTTCTCCTATATTAACCCTATCAAGGTCTGGAAAATACAGGTATTCCCTTTTTAACTTATAACAACAAGAACAACTGTAATAGAAGGGTTTGCGGCAGTTCGACCCAGAACACATTGCCAATCAAGAAATAACACATCTTTCCCCCCAGTAACACAATACCTTCCTCCCCTCTGTAACCTCAAAACACTCCCGTTATCATGAAGCGTTCAGCTGAACGCGGGTCTGGTGGAGCAAGTCCTGCTAGTGGTCAAGCAACAGCCCGGACACTGTGAGGGGCCAAAAAAGTTAGGGTGGGTCCCATCTGTCTGGAACGCGGAACGATGGGAGTGGGTGGACTTGATGAAGAAGCTGGCTGTTCGACAGCTGAAAGTTCACAGCCCTCCACCCGGAGCCAGTTGTCGGTTGCAGCTGAGACAAGTCGACAATCAATGGAACATGCAGGTGTTGCCGTCCTGGAACTACAGGTGGTGGATAGTGAGGATCTTGATAACCCCACCCCTCCACCCGCTACTGACAGTGAGGAGGAGGTAGAGGAGGTAGTACCATCAAATCATAGACTTTCTCATGCTGCTGAAAGGGTGCCCATGACTCCTATCTCCCTGGGCGTTGGCACAGTGGCTGTGGGGAGGCCAAGGTCATATATTTGGGACCATTTCCATGTCCACACTCAGCGTGCCACTTTGGCAGTTTGTAGACACTGTGGGGCAAATATCAGCAGAGGCAGAGACCTGAGACATCTTGCGACCTCGGGGTTGAGCTCTCACATGAAGCGACACCATCCCTCGATATCGGTAGGAGGGGGAGCTGCAAGCCCTTGCAGTGGCAGCATTAGCACACAAAGTTCTCCTGGTGTAGATGGTGGAAGGCAGACACAGTCCACCTTGGAGGATTGGGGCATGCCTTTAGCCAGGAAGAGAACGGGGGAAACATTACCCACACCCCAGCAGATAACCCAAAGTGTGGGAGAGATGATGGCCCTTGATCACCATCCCTTCCGCCTGGTTGAACAAGAAGGCTTCATCCGCCTTATGAAACGCCTGTGCCCCCGCTACAAAATCCCCTCCCGTCACACCTTTTCCAGAAAAGTTATTCCTGGATTGTACGAGGGCTGCAAGGAACGCATTATCCAGATGTTGCGGAGCGCCATGGGAGGACACATCCATTTTACTTCTGATATTTGGTCAAGCTTGGGAGGAGGCCATTCCTACCTCTCTCTCACAGCACATTGGTGAGAGAAGGAAGGCAGTATGGATACATCCCATCGTTGGGCACTCCTCGCTTTGGAGGTAGTTGATCGTGATCACAAGGCAGAGACCATCTGCAGCTATCTGGGAAACATGATGGGGGAGTGGATGCGGTGCAGGCCGGAAGAAATGAGGAGGGGCTTCATGGTGACTGACGCTGGTAAAAATATGATCAAAGCGGTTGAAAGTGCAGGGTTTTTGAATGTCACCTGCATGGCCCACTTGCTTCACAATACCGTCAAGGAAGGTTTAAAGAGCCCGGAAGAGGAGCCGGCCAGCACCGCAAACATCGCCCTGCTGATCGAGCGCTGTAGAAAGATCGCGGGCTACTTCCACAGGAGCATCAAGGCAGCCTGGCAGCTGAGAGACAGGCAGAGCCTTGAAGGCCTCCCGCAGCACAAGCTGCTCCAGGACGTCTCTACCCGGTGGAATTCAACCTATAAGATGCTCGAACGCATGGTCGAGCAGCAGAAGGCGGTACACGGCATCTCCCTTACATTGGTTGCGCCTGTTAGCAAGCTTGTTCCAACCAAGCAAGAGTGGGACACCATCTCCCAGCTGGTAGACGTCCTAAAGCCATTCAAACATGCCACAGAGACCCTTTCGGAATCAAAAGCCCTTCTTAGCCAGGCAGTGCCCATGGTCTTGGGGCTAAGGAGGCACCTAGAAAGGCTTGGGGCCGGTCGAACACTGGACTCCCTGGCTGGACCGCTGACACCGCCAGTCCAGGAGGTGGTGAGGAGGTTGTCCTTTGCTGTACGGAAACGCCTAGAGCCACTTCTTTCCAGCAAGGTCCATATGCTGGCGGCCTTGTGTGATCCACGGCTAAATTACAACGTCTGCCCAAAAGACTTTACCGTATGGAAGGCCCAACTAGTTAACCTTGTGAGGGAGGTCTTTGCTGCCAGGGTGGGGGAAACGGGCACAGTGGCCCCTCTACCGGAAATGCCTGCCACCCCCAGCACTAGCGCTAGTGGCGAGAGTGATAGTCCCGGGGAGCCGGCAGGGGGTTGCCGTAGGGTTATGGATCTCCAGCCGCGACCAGGAAACGCTTTCTTTGCAGAGACGGTGGCCATACTAGCCTGCTCGGAAGATTCCTCTTTGCTGGCTTCTGCGCAAAAGGTAGACTCGGCCGAATGCTCGGTCAACAGGTACTTTGAGGAGCCTCCTGAGATAATTTCTTGTGATCCATTGGCCTATTGGGCTTCACGTGATCACATGTGGCCGGATCTGTTGCACGTAGCCCGCTAGTTTCTCAGCTGTCCGCCCACCAGCGTGCAGAGCGAAAGGGTCTTCAGCCTAGCGGGAGATGTAGTCACGCCCCACCGCAGCTTGCTGGACCCTCAAACAGTTGAGAAACTGGTCTTCCTGAAGGCCAACCTTCCCGTGTTGAATTTCCCCGATTTGGATTTTGACACCGACGCCTCCTAGAACAACAGTTCTCCTCCTTTAAGCAGCTCTGCTTCTGATTAACTTTGGCTATTTCTGTTGGGGGGGGGGGTTGCCCCTTTGGCCTATGTTGTTCAACAACTCTCTCCTCTATCCTACTATGCTTTCCTTCCTCTCATCCCTTCTGTTCTCGTCTTTATCATCACACACCGTTGCCCACTTTCGTTTTTGGGTAAATCAATCTCTAGGGGCCGTTCCCTGAGGTTCCTATAGGTTTTGTCTCCCGTTATAATGATTCTGGATGGGAAGAAGGATATTCTGGGGGAACTTAGTCCATAAAAGCCAAGGTAGGAAATGCATCCGCTTTGGGTTCAGAACGGATTAAATTCAAATCTCTACCCTTTTTTTGGCAAAAAATATTTCGGGAATGAGCCAGGACTGTAAGGTCTTCTCCAGATCCTCGCAGTTCCTGTACAGAAAGAACATTGTTATAATCGATGTGGATCCTTCGGTAAGACATATTTGGTGAAGGAATACGGCAGAGTCTCACTTTACAGAGATAACGGTCCATCAGAACCTTTGTGGCTGTGTCTTGCCGCATTAAGTAGTACACCTCGGCCTTGGCCACCACTTCTCAAAATTTTTCTCTTTCACTGTCCCATCGCCTTGAGCGGGTGTGGTCGACGCAGTGGCCGCGGGACAGCCGCCTTAGGGTCCCCTCGCCCTCTGGCCGCGCACGCGGACGGTGCCGTTTGCCCGTCAGGGCGTGTGCCTTTGCGGCTGCTATTGATGTGTGGGCGCAGGTTCTGTGGCGTGGGAACTGCTTGTTGCTGGTTTGTTGGTAGGACAATAGAAGAGGGTGGAATCACACCGCAGAAAGCGGGACACCTCGGCCTTGGCCACCACTTCTCAAAATTTTTCTCTTTCACTGTCCCATCGCCTTGAGCAGGTGTGGTCGACGCAGTGGCCGCGGGACGGCCGCCTTAGGGTCCCCTCGCCCTCTGGCTGCGCACGCGGACGGTGCCGTTTGCCCGTCAGGGCGTGTGCCTTTGCGGCTGCTATTGATGTGTGGGCGCAGGTTCTGTGGCATGGGAACTTCAGTTTGCTGGCTTGTTGGCAGGATGATAGAAGAGGGTGGAATCACACCGCAGAAAGTGGGACACCTCAGCCTTGGCCACCATTTCTCAAAATGGTTGTCTAGTGTCCCATCACCTTGAAAGGCTGTGTACTCGACGCTGTGGCCGCGGGACGGCCGCCTTATGGTCCCCTCGCCCTCTGGCCGCGCACGCGGACGGTGCCGTTTGCCCGTCAGGGCGTGTACCTTTGCGGCTGCTATTGATGTGTGGCCGCAGGTTCTGTGGCGTGGGAACTTCAGTTTGCTGGCTTGTTGGCAGGACGATAGAAGAGGCTGGAATCACACCGCAGAAAGCGGGACACCTCGGCCTTGGCCACCATTTCTCAAAATGGTTGTCTAGTGTCCCATCACCTTGAAAGGCTGTGTACTCGACACTGTGGCCGCGGGACGGCCGCCTTATGGTCCCCTCGCCCTCTGGCCGCGCACGCGAACGGTGCCGTTTGCCCGTCAGGGCGTGTGCCTTTGCGGCTGCTAGTGACCTCTGGGCGCATGTTCTCTGGCTTCGGAAGTGCTTTTTACTGGCTTTTTGGTGGGACGATAGAAGAGGGTGGAATCACACCGCAGAAAGTGGGACACCTCGGCCTTGGCCACTTCTCAAAATTGTCTTCTTTCACTGTCCCATCGCCTTGAGCGGGTGTGGTAGACAGTATGTGATGCTAATCTTCCGCAGACTCATAAGTAGAGAAACAAACCACTCAGAAACTCTGTATTGCTATTAAAAACAATGAGTTATGTCTTCATGGTTTCTTTTGTCTCAACATTTGTGCTATGTTTAAGTTCTTTGGTTTCATTTCTACTCCATAAAGACAATATCTTTCATTATTTTACTTCCTCAACTTTACTGAAACTGTATACCAACAGAAGTCATTTCCCTCTTTCCAGCTCATCTGCTAGAGAACTTTAATAACACCACACACACACAAGTCTTCCCTCTAGTTCAACTACATAGAAACATGAGCCTAACATCAGAGCCTTAAAACCTTCCTCTTCCAAAAATCCTTCGAGGACTGTGTGGTGGATCGTTGCCTATTGAAGAATTGGTTGCCAGGCCAAGAGTATTTCGCACTTTATTGATTTTTAACTGTCAAACTACCTCATCTCTGTGGAAGTATTTTACACCACTGTTTTTTAAGCAGGTAATGCTGTATGCTGACTGTGACAGCTGTTTTATTTTATGTGTTATTGATGCAACATTTTCTTGTATATATTTTTTTGGTTTTATTTCTGCCATTGTATTGTTGACAGGCATGCCCCATGGAAGCCGCTCAGATGGGGCGGGGAATAAAAATAAAGATCTTACTGTTGTTATTATTATTATAATCATTATTGATGTGATGGACTACCCTGCGGACTGCCAGCTTGCTTGTGTCCATCCGGTAGGGGTGCGGCCAGGGCCGCTGATGGTTTGCTGTCAGGGAGTGTGCCTTTGTGGCGGCTAGAGACTTTGGGGCTCTGGTCTGGTTGACACAGAAGTCTGGTTAGGAAACATGGTGGAATGGAGCCCACCCGGGGGATCTCAACAAGTTTTTCATCGTTTGATGCGAGTGTGGTGCCCAGGCAACCGGAAGGCTTGGATCTTGTTTGTGATCGGCCAGGGTAATGTGACAAACACCGTGGTATGAGAGAGACAATCAAGAAGGAAATTCCTGCTTCTTGGCAGAAATGGGCAGTGCAGGGTGAGATCTCATGGGTGGTGGGGTGTGGGCGTGGGGCCGGCCAACGGTGGCCGGCCCCCCTGGTCAGAGGGGCTTGGGCCCACATTTCAATAGCAGACGTAAAGAAAACACGCCCTTCCCCTTGGGTGGTGGGGTGTTGGCGTGAGTAGAGGCTAAGGTCGCTAAAGCAGAAAACTTTGTGGGAGGGCCGGGCCGATCTCTCAGGGATGCATGCCGGCCAACTGTGGCCGGCTCAGGGTGGGGTCTTTGCTGCCTGCGGCTTTTTTCTTTCTTTTCTTTTTGCTGCCTCTCGGCCTACGTGGTCGAGTTTCCCACGATGCACCGCATCTCTCTTCTCTCGCAGCTGTCCTTCCGCACACGTTTGAGCTATTTTGCCCAGATCCTTCCTTTGGGGCGGGGTCCTCTGTTTTTTTTCTCTCTCTTTCTCTCTAGGGGATGCATGCTGGCCAACTGTGGCCGGCTCAGGGTGGGGTCTTTGCTGCCTGCGGCTTTTTTCTTTCTTTTCTTTTTGCTGCCTCTCGGCCTACGTGGTCGAGTTTCCCACGATGCATCGCATCTCTCTTCTCTCGCTGCTGTCCCTCCGCACATATTTGGGCAATTTTTCCCAGATCCTTCCTTTGGGGCGGGGTCCTCTGGTTTTTTTTTTCCTCTCTCTCTCTCTAGGGGATGCATGCCGGCCAACTGTGGCCGGCTCAGCGTGTGGTCTTTGCTGCCTGCGGCTTTTTTCTTTCTTTTCTTTTTGCTGCCTCTCGGCCTACGTGGTCGAGTTTCCCACGATGCATCGCATCTCTCTTCTCTCGCTGCTGTCCCTCCGCACATATTTGGGCAATTTTTCCCAGATCCTTCCTTTGGGGCGGGGTCCTCTGGTTTTTTCTCTCTCTCTCTCTCTAGGGGATGCATGCCGGCCAACTGTGGCCGGCTCAGGGTGGGGTCTTTGCTGCCTGCGGCTTTTTTCTTTCTTTTCTTTTTGCTGCCTCTTGGCCTACGTGGTCGAGTTTCCCACGATGCATCGCATCTCTCTTCTCTCGCAGCTGTCCTTCCATTCATATTTGGGCAATTTTTCCCAGATCCTTCCTTTGGGGTGGGGTCCTCTGTTTTTTTCTCTCTCTCTCTCTAGGGGATGCATGCCGGCCAACTGTGGCCGGCGCAGGGTGGGGTCTTTGCTGCTGAGATAGACATTGGGGTTAGGATCCCCACGGGGATTTTTTCTTTCTGCTTTTTTCTCCATCTTGGCCATTGCGGTTCGGATCACCACGTTGATTTTTTCTTTCTTTTTGCTGCAATTTTTCCCACTCCCCCTGCCAGTGCTTTTAATGGATCCAAACCCTCATGTGTATCTCTGCAGCTGAGCCCCCGCCCTACTGCTTTAGGGAAAGGGGCAGGGGTGTGGGATCCATGCCCCCATGTCTATTTCCGCAGTTTAAGCCATGCCCTGCTGCTTTGGGGAAAGGGGTGGGGGTGGGAGCCGGCCCACGGTGGCCGGCTCCCCAGGGGAGTGGGATCCAAGCCCCCATTTTGCCATCAGGCGATAAATCAAACCAACGTCGCAGAAATCTTACATTTCTTGGGAGGGGGAGGGGCTTGACCACTGTGGTATAATGGCCTCCAATATGGATGCCTGGGGAAAGTCATTGCGCATTGTGGCAGGCAGCACAATGTGTCTCTTGGCCAATGGCCCCCAATGCCCTAACATTTTGACAGATTTACGGGCACTGAAACAATGTTACACAAGTAGAAGAAGGACTTTCACAGTGAAGGAACCCCTATTGAACAGGAAATAACAATTCAAAAGCAGGAACAGATTTTTGTGCAATTGGTAAATAAAGTTTTTTTATATGAACTATAAAATTGCGCAATAAATCTTAGGAAAGGGCAAACGCTCTGCAATTTTGCGAACAAGCAGGGTGGATTGTGTTCTCCCACTGTACCAAATTTGATCAGTATAGCTGAAAAAATGAGTGCAGGAGAGCCCCCTAACTCCCCCCCCTTGGGCTGTTTTTGGGGCACTGTGCATGCGCGTCCGCCATTAACGAATTAATTTAGAATATAACGAATTTTCGTTAATTTCGAATTTTTTGGGGGGCAAAATTCTGAAATGACTTCAGAAACGAAACGCTACCCCCCCTACTTTTGAAACGAGTTTAGAATCAATTTTTTCGTGGATTGCTCAAGCCTACTAAATACAATTGTTGTGTATGTGTGTGTCCCTTCAAGTCACATATGAATTTCCTAGGATTTTCTTGGCCAAGGTGGTTTTTCCACTTCCTTCCTGTATGTTTGTTATACTTTTTCTTAAGCTTCATATGACCTACAAAATATTACTTAATCCTAGGTAATAAAATCTTAGGATAAGAAATAATTGAACATTTTAGGAGTCTAGGGCAGAAACAATTCATTAAAAGGAAAGAAGAAATATATTTTAGGTTTTTCCCCATTTTCTAAATTATATATTTAAGACAGCTTTGTGAAGCTCATTAATTTTGTAATGATTTTTTCATTAAAATCGACTACTGTTTTAATCATTCCAGAGCAAAGATTCTCCTTTTTATCTATTTTTATTCAAGCCAGTGGCCTGCACATACTGACCTGTTGTTTGTCAAGATAAATGTGCAGCTTCATGTCAGTATCTTATTTATGTACATTAATCATAGCACTACCAATAAACCAAACAGCTGTAATGCTGTGCATCCTGTGCATTAAGGGATGGTCTCATGCTGTATTTCTCTGACCCAGAACAAAAGGTTTATTAAGATATTACAGAGAAATAAAGCAAAACATAGACAATATTGACTTATAGGCTATAAATTTCAAAATATAAAGTACAAAGAAAATATATGGAAGTCTGAAAATGTTTCTTTAACTATTGCCATCTTGGTTTTATTTCCTTCTGGTTTAATGTGAAGAGATTTTTTAAATAACTTAATCTATTTCCAACTTCTTGTTCTAAATTGATGCCAAATCAATTATTCTTCTTAGTAGTAGTAGTAGTAGTAGTAGTAGTAGTAATTACTTTATTTATACTGTTTTTCTTCCCATGAGGACTCAAGGCAGTTAACAACCAAACACTTTGGTCACCATTTAAAACAAAGCAAGTACAAAAATGAAAAAATACTGTGTTTGGTTAAATACAGTAACAATATAATAAATATGATTAAAATGCATTTTAAAAAATTGACTTATGGTAACCCCTTGAATGAGAATTCACCAAATCATTTTGTTACTGACAATTCTCAGATCGTGCAGACTCAGGGCCATGATTTCCTTGATGAATTCTATCCATTTGTAATGTCATTTTCCTCTTTTCTTACTGCTGTTCAGTGTCCACCTTACCAAGCATTGCCTTCTCTTCTTTTTTTAGTTTTTTGAAGATTTTTTTTTATTTTCAAAATTATTGTAAATAGTGCTACACAAAATTATACAAACATTCAAAACATTTTCCATTGGTAACACATGTATACATTATTCCCCCTCTTTCTCCCGCCCTCCCCTCCCTGGGAACAGCTTACTAATTTTGCTGTACTTATTATGATTGTTCGATAATGAATATAATCTTGTTTAATTCCTTATATTTATCTTTGCTGACCTGAAGGCTGCCAGGTTGCTGACCTGAAGGCTGCCAGGTTCGAATCCCACCTGGGGAGAGCACGGATGAGTTCCCTCTATCAGCTCCAGCTCCATACGGGGACATGAGAGAAACCTCCCACAAGGATGGCAAAAACTTTAAAAAACATCCGGGCGTCCCCTGGGCAATGTCCTTGCAGACAGCCAATTCTCTCACAACAGAAGCGACTCAGGTTGCTCCTGACACACACAAAAACCCTTTCCCCTTTATTCTGTAAATTAAGCCTTTCCATTTTGCCTTCCATGACTTTCTGATTTGGCTCATCCTGTAGTAACTTTTCCTTTCTCTAATATAGACTTGGAGGAGATAGTCCGCTAAGTATTTATACCATGTTTTTGTGTACCATTTCTTTTGGTCCTTCCAGCCTAAAGCAACTGAGGCTTTCATTGCACCTAAAATGTAAGTTATTAATCCCTCCCATTCTTTAGATCTACCTCCAATTTTCTGAGGGAAAAATGTGTCTTGTTCCAATCTATTTTATCCCTAATAGCGCCTCAATTTCCTTCTTAATTATTTTATGGAACTTTTGTATTTTTTTACAATCCCGTCACATGTGGGTGTATGATCTAGTTTTCCTGCAGTTGTCTCAATATTATTTTGGGGATATTCTGGTTATATGAGATAATCACCAGCCTCACTATAATTCTATTCTGAATTGTATTAGGTCTCACTTATTTGGGTATTTTAATCTGTTGATGCTATCTCTATATTGCTGCTGCTGTTCCCCCACCTATGAAGTTGATTGAATTGTATTGGTGGTTGTTTGATATTATTATTGTTGTATTAACTCTTGTGTTATTACCTTATTGTGTTTTCATTTGTATTTATGTCATTACTTCTATGAACTATGTTGACCAGGCTTTGCCCCATGTGAGCCACCCCGAGTCCCCGTGGAGAGATGGTGGCGGGGTAATATATATATATATATATATATATATATATATATATATATATATATTTTTGCACAGGAGTTGTATACCATTTTGTCTGGATTTTCCATTGCATTTCCTTCATCTTTAAATGTTTTATTTTATTAATTGAATTTATCCAATTGTCTGTTTCTCTCTCACTGCAACTTAATACCTCCTTCCAGATTTATATCAAGGTATTTTTTATATTGTATCATTTCCCTGTAATTATTTTGCAAATGCATCCCATGATTCCTTTCTCCTTCTCTGTCACACCCTGGCCGCAGAGCACTAGAACCAACACACAGAGGCCAATAACAGTCTAATATCTTTATTAAGGAAATGAGTAAATAGGATAAAAACAGATAGAAAATAAAGTTCATCAATAAACCTTTCAGGGAAGGTCAAATATAGTCCAGAAATATATTGTCCAGTATATAATATTAGAGTTCAAAGTTATAATCCAAAACCGAAACAAACTCAACTTCCAAGCAGTTTGAGTGGGGAAACGTCCAAGATTTTACTAGAGTTCGAAGTAAGTCCAAGGCAGGAAACTGGAGACAAGACTGGATACTTGGCACAAGATACAAGGCTGGGAACACGATGAGACGGGTCAAGAACATGACAAGGCAAGGCACGATGAAACTGGAGTTAGCAGACTCAAAACGCAGTCCACACTTGGCTGGAACCGAAGTTAATCCTTGAGCTGACTTGTTGACTCCGCGCGGGCTAGCCCGTGCGGGAAGCTTATAAAGAACTTCAAATCTTTCTACAAACAGGTGTCCAGTGCTTCTTTTCCCAAGGGAAAAGAACTGAAACACATCTTCATCCAGATGCGTTCCTCCCTGAAAACTCTCAGGAGAAACTAGCTAATTAGTACTCTGTCTGGCTGCTAATCTGGCGTTTTTTCTTTTTTGCGCTTTCTCTGAGCGACTAGTTTCAAAAAACTCCCTTCTCGCGAAAGGGGGAGAAGCGCTGGGAATAGCCTGTTCAAGGTCCGTTTTAATGAGCTCTTGGCAAGAATTGTCAACAAAAGGCATCTCGAATGGAACAGTCTCTTGCTGAGACGGCAGAAATCCCATGTCTTCATCACCATGATCCATAATGGTGCTAGGGTCAGGACTCAGAGGCCCATGGGGCATCACATTCTCTACTTTCCATTTTATTATTTCATCAAGATCTTTTTCTGGGATTTCTTTCTTTATTTATTTAATTTATTTACAGTATTTATATTCCGCCCTTCTCACCCCGAAGGGCACTCAGGGCGGATCACATTATAACACACATAGGGCAAACATTCAATGCCCATAAACACATCAAACAGAGACTGAGAGACACACGCAGAGGCAAGTTAACCTTCTTCTGAGGGGATGTTCGATTCTGGCCACAGGGGGGAGCAGCTGCTTCATCATCCACATCATCCACACTGACGGCACTTCCTCATTCCAGGTCGTAAATTAGTTAATCTTGCCTCCCCACTTTATAAGTGGTACCTTATCTCCTACTTGATAGATGCAACTATCTTTCGGGTTGCTAGGTCAGCAACGAGCAGGGGCTATTTTTTATTTTTAATTGACGGGTGCTCACCCCGCCACGGGCTGGCCTCGAACTCATGACCTCATGGTCAGAGTGATTTAAGGCAGCTGCTCAACAGCTGCGCCACAGCTTTACTCTTCCATTCTGTTAACTTTTTAGATAACCCTCTTCATAATGGACAATTTTCATGACCGCACTTATCTTTTAGCGCCTCCCATTGAATTACTGTTCCATCAGGTTTCAATATGTCCCTGATCTTTGTTATGTTATGTTGTTCCAATTTTTTAAACATGTTCTGATATAACTGGGATTGTCTATTCTCTATGGATCCTATTGGGAACATATCTATTTTATTTATTGGAAGTTTATCATACCATTTTTCCCCAAAATGTAATTGTTGATGTCAAAGGACCTTTTAATTTTTTAGATCTTTGCTCCCAATTTCCCCATTAGACACGATCCATATTCCCATCCCTGTATTAGTTTATCTAATCTGACCCATCCTTTGGGCTCGCCAATGCCCAGTTCAAATAACCTGGCCAACTGGCAAACTTCAAAGTTGTTCTGCAAGCAAGGTGTTCCCCATCCTCCATTTTCTTGTGAAGAATATTGAATTAGAGATTCTGTTTTTACTGGAGTCCTCGTGGACAACAAGCTAAACATGAGCCTACAGAGGCTGGATGGCCATCTGTCAGAGGTGCTTTGAGTGTGATTTTCCTGCTTCTTGGCAGGGGGTTGGACTGGATGGCCCGTGTGGTCTCTTCCAACTCTATGATTTTATGATTCTATGGAGCAAACTATCCACGTTTTGATTGAGTTATCTCATTTCTTGATTATTTTAGGTGGGCTATTAAATGGGAGTGTTTGGAATAGATGTAAGAATTTAAGTACAGTAGAGTCTCACTTATCCAACATAAACAGTCCGGCAGAATGTTGGATAAGTGAAAATGTTGAATAATAAGAAGGGATTAAGGAAAAGCCTATTAAACGTCAAATTACATTATGATTTTACAAATTAAGCACCAAAACATGTTTTACAACAAATCAACAGAAAAAGTAATTCAAGTGCATGGTAATATTATGTAGTAATTGCTGTATTTACTAATTTAGCACCAAAACATCACAATATATTGAAAACATTTACTACAAAAACATTGACTACTAAAAGGCAGACTGCGTTGGATAATACAGAATGTTGGATAAGTGAAGACTGGATAAGTGAGACTTTACTGTAGTATCATCATTTTGCATGCCTTTAACCTAGTTGTAATGTACCAATTCCATTTTTCCATTCATTGATTTGTTTACTTACTGTTTTTCATAATTGGCTATAATTTGTCTGAATTATATTATTTGGGTTTTTAGGCCTAGGTATTTTAACTTCTTTCCCCCCAGTTTCACTCCTAGGATAGATTGAACTTCTTTTAGCTCCTTCCAGTTCAGGATTTATGTAAAAATTTCTATTTTTTCAATATCAATGGCAAGGCCTGAAATCTTTTCAATTTTTTAAATTACTTTTGTTACTGCCTTTATGGAGTCCTCCATTCTGCCGTTGTCTTTTCTAATAAATCCAGTCTGCTCATGAAATGTCTACATAGTTCTCCTTCCAAGTTGTAGTCTTTCTTTACCCATTTAAGTGCCTTCATTGCCTACTTGTGTAACTTATCTGTGGCCATTTTTTTTGTTTTCTTATTCAGTTTAAACCCTCTATTTCTGTTTTCTTCCTTGTCTTTTTTCAGCAATCATTCCTATTTTAACTTAGTAATATAATGGCATCTGCATATCTGGACTACTAATATTCCTTCCAGACTTCATGCTCCTTGCTTCCAGGTATAATATAGTAAACATGCAAGTTAAATAAAAGGGATATATAATACAGGCTTGCCAATTGGAAGCCAGATATTTGTCCTGGCAACAGCTTCTTGTCCTGGGTACAGGTTATGCACATGGTATTTACAAGGGCTACTTCCACACAACTGAATAAATAAAATCCCACAAGTTCCACTTTGAAGTAGAATATATGGCAGTGTGGACTCAGATAATCCAGGTCAAAGCAGAAATTGTGGGATTTACTGCCTTGTTCTGGGTTATATGGCTGTGTGGAAGGGCCCAATGAAAGGCTTTTCTACAATCTATAAATATTTTCTTCTGAAATTCATTTTTCCCATTAACTCTATTATTTAACATATGTTTGCAATATGATCTCAAGTGTCTGTTCTTTTTCTGAAACTACTTTAGACATCTGGAATTTCTCACTCCATAATGGTGCTGGAACATACAGTAGAGTCTTACTTATCCAACCTCCACTTATCCGACACTCCGTATTATCTGACGCCATCTTGTGGTGGATTGGAAACATTGCATCCTTAGATAGGCGCTCCTTTATTTAATGCATGGTGAGAAGGGTGGCTCTCTTTCCTGTGAGGAAAAATGGGGAGGAGGAGGAAAGGGAAAGGGAAAGGAGGGAAGGGGGGTGAATCGTCCCATTGGGGGCCATTTGTTTGCAAGGGAGGGAGGAGGGGGAAAAAGAAACACAATGGCTCTCCTCTCTCTGCTCTTGGTGCTTGCAGAGCCTCGCTCTCCTGCTTTGGAGACCTCTCTCCAACCCAGCCTTGTTTTCAAATCTGTGGGGGAAAGGGGCTTATGATAGGAAGGAATGGGGGGGAGAGAAACCAAGGCAGTGGGCCTGGGTTTGGGAAAGGGAGTCAATATCAGTGTTTAGCAAACTTTGATTTTCCAGTGTTGCTATTCCTCTATGCTCAATATGGAATTCTAGAGATGGTTACTCTACAATATATCAGTGTGATCCCAACTCTGATCTTCCAGGTGTTTTGGATTTCAAACATGATGTTTTGGGGCATAATTTGTAAAACCATAATGTAATTTGACGTTGAATAGGTTTTTCCTTAATCCCTCCTTATTATCCAACGTTTTCGCTTATCCAATGTTCTTCTGGCCCGTTTATGTTGGATAAGTGAAAGTCTACTGTATTGAGCATCATTTTGCTATGTATTTCTATAGAGTTTAAAATAGCTTAAACCTAGTTTACATAATTTATATACATTATATATTTTGAAAATAGCTGTAATCCACCAACATTGGATAACAATGCAAAATATTTACTAGGTTAGTTTGGTGAGATTTCACCAATAGTGAATTCTTTTTCTGCTCTTATTAACTTCAAAAGTACCAGTGTTACACCAATTCAGCTCTTCATCAATGAGTTAACTTTTATCAATTGTCCTTCAATAACAGTTGATTTCCCACTATTCTTTGTGTAGGAATTTACATTGTAATCTGTTGGTGGCCAGGATTTATTCCTAGCAAAACAAGGGGAATCTTCTTCTTGAATATCTTGCCAATCTTGCAATCTTTGGTCATATTATTGCTTTTAATCTGCTTGATCCCAAATATATTTATCAGACTAAAGAGCACCTAGGTAGCATCATAAGCTAACTAATTTTTCTACCAGAAATATTAGCTAGCTTATGATGAGTGTCAAGGCTTACTAATACTTCTGACAAAATATAAAACAAGGATCAACAATAAGATTTTGTGCAGTGGGTGGTGGGGTGGTAATATGGTGGAGTACTGTATATACTCAAGTATAAGCTCACCCGAATATAAGCCGAAGCACCTAATTTTACCACAAAAAACTGGGAAACCTTATTGACTCAAGTATAAGCCAAGGGTGGGAAATGCAGCCGCTACTGAAAATTTTCAAAAATCAAAATCAAAATAGATACCAATAAAATTACATTAAGTGAGGCATTAGTAGGTTAAATGTTTTTGAATATTTACATAAAACTGTAATTTAAGATAAGACTGCACAACTCTAATGAAATAATTATTCTAACATTCTTAAATGTAAAGATACTTACCAGTATGTATCCTTTCAAGAATAATAAATAAAATAATAATTGTAATAGAGTAAAATAATAAATATAATAACAATAATAATAAAGTAAAATAATAAATGTAATAAAATAATAATAAATAGGGTAAAATAATAAATGTGATAATAACAATAATAGAGTAAAATAATAAATGCAATAACAATAATAATAAGTATGGCAATCCCTCCCAGTCTCCCTCTCTGGCAACCCCAAAGAGACACAAAGGGCCTTCAACTTTTCTTCAAAAGACAGAGAGAGAGAAAAGAGGGAAGCCAAGCTGTTTAGCAAAGGAATATTCTGCCTTGAGGCATGGTGAAGTCTCCTTCCTACTCTGGGGATTTTTAAGCAGAGCCTTCTGTCTGGGGTGTTTTGATTGTGTGTTTCTCAGTGGAAGAGGGTATGACTGGATGGCTCTTCCCTCTGCTGACCTCCAAGGTTGTTTTTCTCTGGGGAAAAGGACATTTCCAGAGACAGAGATGGAGAGAAAAAGGAGGAGCCAAGCCAGATCTCTGCTTTGCCTCCAAGGCTGCTTTTGCCCTTTGGAAGGCGGCAGTGACAACCCTCCATCCTTCTCTTCCTCCCTCTTCAGGGCCCATTGAATCTGAGCAATGGCCAGCCTCCTGAAGGGATAGGAGCTTCCTTGGAGGGAAAGAGAGAAGGCTACATTACTCAGCAGGCATGTCCTGCTTATCCCGCTCCTCTCTTTAAATCAACCAACATTCTGCTGATGGGAGAGGAACTGAGGGGGCTTTAAGACCTAGGGCTCCTGGCATGGCTGCCTGGCTGCTCTCCTTCCTCTTTGGGGTGGAAAGATTGGAGTGGGAAGGGGGCAAGTGAGGGCAACTCTCCTCCCCTCAGCACAGCAACCCATCTTGGAGAAAGAGAGGAGTGGAAGGCTAATGCAGAGAGAGAGAGAGAGCGCGAGAGAGCTCTGAGAGAGGCTCAGCACAGGTGTGCACAATCTCTGCACAACAACCACACGCCCCTTCCTCTCCTGGGTTTCAAGGTGTGCTTGCCTTTTTCTTTTGTGTCTATATACCATGATGTTCACCATTACGACAGCTCGTCTCCTTGAGAGCTTAATCTGCAAGCAGGAGACTGTGCATGCATCTTTTCTGTGCCTGCAAATCTCATCTTCCTGCTTATCCCTTGTGTGGATACATCTAGGTAAATTTGCACAGCAACCACGTGCCCCTTCCTCTCCTCCTCTCCCGGAGCTCGCTCTCTCTCTCTCTCTATCTCTGCACTTGCCTTCCTCTCCCCTCTCTCTCCCAGCTGAGTTGCTGTGCCGAGAGAGTGACATAAGCGCACACCCTCTCCACACAGCAACCCAGCTGGAGTGAGAGAGAGGAGAGTAAGGCACGGGCCCTCTCCTCTCGGCATAGGACCCAGCTGGGTGCAGAGAGGTGAGGGTCCTTGCGGAGTGAGGGTCCCACCAGTACCCTCACTCAAGTATAAGTCGAGGGAGGCTTTTTCAGCCTTAAAAAGGGCTGAAAAACTTGGCTTATACTCAAGTATATACAGAGCTATGGAGAAACATAGTCCTCTGTTATGCACACACCAGTCTAATATGTTATTGTTTTTTGACCAGTGAAAGTCTTTTTCTTGGCATAGAAAAATTCAAAGAAGTCTTGCTTGACAACATTTTTTTCATCCAGCAACTCAAACTGCTCAAAAGCAGGAGCTGAGGTTAAAGAGATATAAAAGCTGGAAGACAGACCTGTGTGCCATCAGAGAAGTTGATAAATCAACAAAAAACAATGCACATACCTGGTTTTAATGAAGATAACTTTTTGAAGAGTACCTCTGTATCACAATCCTAGCTGCTGGTCATTTTTCACCCTCTGAAAACTCTCCTTTCAGTTTATCTGGTTTTGTGAGTAAATAAACTCTTCTATAAAAACTTTGTCAAGAATTTAAAAGGGAATTACTCAAGCCTCTAAGTAATTTCTGGGGAAGGGAGACCACTCTCTAAGACAAGAAAATTGTGCTACTTTAAAACCTTAAAACTAACCATTCTTAAGAAACAGGACTTTAGATGAAGGGTTAAAGTTACTGTTTCCAGAGTTGTTATCTTCTAGTCAAAACAGGACTGTTGTTAGAGGAAAGATTGATCTTACTTGCAAGGCAAAAGAACTTTCCCAGAGACGTGGTGATTATCTCTGCAAGATCCTACCTATGAGATGCACTCTTACAACAACATTACCAAGTAACTTGATAATGGATTGTCAAAAGGTGTTATTATTGAAAGATAACTTCCTAAAATCCTTACAAAAATAAAAGACTATATAATCTTGATACAAAAGTTGAAAATGAAAGGAATTATATTCAGATGGGAGAAGTTGGAAGGCCTATCCTTTCCACTCAACCAAAAGAGATACAGAATAAACACAGTTCAGACAGCTACAGACTTAGCTTTTGTATTTTTCTGCTTTGATAATCTGGATTATATGGCAGTGTAGAAGGGGCCTAAATTACAAACAAGATAGGTTCTGTAGGTTTGCTCTTAAGCTGAATTTGATACATACATACATACATACATACATACATAAGCTTGGGGCTTGGGATAGCATAGGGAAGGGTAAACAGACCTGTGGTATTTGCTTTGTTGTCTGTGTCCCTGTTCAGAAAATTTCACCTCACTTTCTATTCCTGTGATAATTAGATTTTGAAAAATGTGACTTGCTGTGGAAACAAGGATTGGTGAGAAAGCTTCAGTGGAGACCCCTTTCCCCCATGATAACTCTTTCAGGAGTGAATTTCTCTTCTGGTGGGTAGATTTGTCTCACTTCCTGTTGTCGTATCCTGTTCTTAACCATGAGTTGTTTTTAAGTCAAATGTTTGTAACTTGGGTACTGCCTGAACAATTACACAAAATCTTAAGACACCTTTCTGTTCTTCTGAATTATTTATTTATTTCCAGCATTTATACCCCGCCCTTCTCACCTGGGGCGACTCAGGGCGGCTCACAACAGTTGGCAACATTTAATGCCAAGAACATAATAATAAAACAGAAACAGTATGTATCATCAATTAAAACTATAAAAATACATCATTAAAATATATTATAACAATTAAAACATATATACATTAGATCCATTTGTCTAAAAACCTCATGCTTCAGCCTTCAATCGGACCATGTCAACGTTATCGTATTACTCATTAAAAACTTGTGCACACAGCCATGTTTTCACAGCCTTTCTGAAACCCAGAAGAATTGGGGCTTGACAGATATTTGTGTGAAGGGTGTTCCACAGCCAGGGAGCCACCACTGAGAAGGTCCTGTCTCTTGTTCCCATCAGCCGCGCCTGCAAGGCAGGTGGGACCGAGAGCAGGGCTTCTCCAGATGATCTTAGGGATCTAGCTGGCTCACATGAGGAGATACGTTCGGATAAGTAGATTGGGCCAGAACAGTTTAGGGCTTTACAGATCAAGACCAGCACTTTGAATTGGGCTCGGTAGCATATCGGCAGCCAGTGGCGCTGGCTTAGCAGGGGGGTGGTACACTCCCTGTATGCCGCCCCAGTTATTAATCTGGCTGCCGCCCGTTGTACTAGTTGGAGCTTCCGGGCCGTCTTCAAAGGCAACCCCACGTAGAGAGCATTGCAGTAGTCCAAACAGGATGTAACCAGAGCGTGGACCACCATGGCCAAGTCAGACCTCTCAAGGAACGGGTGCAGCTGATGCACAAGTCTGAGTTGTGCAAATGTTCCCTGGCCACTGCTGAGACCTGGGGTTCCAGGCTCAGCAATGAGTCCAGGAGGACATCCAGAATGCGAACCTGTGTCTTCAGGGGGAGTGCGACCCCATCCAACACAGGCTGTAACCCTATACCCTGTTCAGCCTTACGACTGACCAGGAGGACCTCTGTCTTGTCTGGATTCAATTTCAATTTGTTCACCCTCATCCAGTCCGACACAGCGGCCAGACACCGGTTCAGGACCTGAATCAGACGTTCTTCAACAGTGTGTAGTGATGGTGCTACCCATACTCTTAAAGTTTGTTTCCATATGTACTCTAACCCAGTAGTAAGGAATGGAGGATTGAGGCAGGCTTCATAGTACAGATGATAGAAATCTGTGTACCTAGAAGAGAATTATGCGGAATTAGAGCAAAACATATATCTGAATTTGATATATGAGTGTGCTATCATTGTATTAGTCCCATTCTAGTTTAAATCTGTTGATGAGTGTCTTTAGACTCATTGGAAAGAATCAAGCAGCAGCATTTTGAGCAGCTTAGTCGCCATTTTAATTTCACAGAATGATCAGATTCGTACTACAGAGGCACAGTAGGAAAGTATGTTGGAACAGCTACTGGGCATGTAATGCTTTGTTAAATTTATTCTCACAAAGAAGACAAAATAATTCATCCAATTTTCTCCCCACTGTGAGTACATCTTCAAAAGCTATCTTTTGAAGATAAAGTCACAGCAGGGAGAAAATTCACATTAGCTAAGTTGCCCTCACATAATTGCAATATTTTCATGTGTCACCTGTCATAGCCATGTAGTGGTCAGGGGAAGGCAGGTGCCATCTGGGGATCATCTAACTATAATTTCATTTTCTGGGGCTTTCAGGGTCTTCAAATGATTTCTGATGTATGATGACCCTAAGACAAACCTATCTTTTCCATTGCCATGATATGAGGACACAGAAAAATGGTGAATGTTGGGGGTAGGAGTGGAAACATAATTCTGAATATCCTTAATGCAGGATCGTGTAGCCAGACTTCTTGTCAAAGCCATGGATTGGAGAGAGCTCTCCTTTCAAGGCAGGCATGTAGCTGGGGGAGGGGGGGAGCTTGAGGGGCTTCAGCCCCCCTGAAATTCTAAGGGTGGTCCATGAGAAGGCTTTACATTTATTATTTAAACTGTTACTTTTATTCATATCATGATCTGATCGCCATGCTCAATATATCCCATATGCATGGGGGTATCGGGATAACGATGCAAAAGATTTGCTAGGGTAGACTCTCTCCTGGTCAGACTCAGCCCCCCCCCCCCGAACCAAAATCCCAGCCCCTCCCAAAACAAAATCCTGGCTACAGGCCTGTTGCAAGGTTTCCTAAGGGCCCTTCCAACCAGGCCCATATCCTGGGACCTATCTGGGTTTTTATGGTAGACATCACTCAGCACTATCAATCATCTATCAGTCTATCTATCTATATCTATCCATCTATCTAGCTTTATTTAACTCTATAAGCCCCCTTCCACACTGCCTCTATGTCCCAGGATCTGATCCCATGTTATCTCCTTATTCCAAATTCTCTAGCAGTGGAGATTCATATAATCCAGTTTGAATAAGATAATCTGGGATCAGATCCTGGGATATAGAGGAGTGTAGAAGGGGCCTAAGATTCAGAGCATAGAAAATGATCACAGTAGGTCTTGCTAGATGATGACTGCTATGGTTATGAACTTGCCAACTCTGTTCCTCTAACATGTTCAAAATCCATCACAACATGTTTCATCCCTTTTTTCATGCTCTTATTGTTAAACAGGAAGTTAAACCTGAATAAGCTGAATTCTTCAATAGCATACATTCCTTATCCCAGCTTTTCAAATTGATTATCTAAACCATTTAGGGAATCTTCAGGTGATCAGAGCTTCAGGTTATCCAAAAGTAGTTAATAATTGTGGTGTTGGCATCACATGGAAGCATATGCTCAGTGTCTTCTGTCGCTTACCGAGCAGCCCAGTTGTGCATTAGTAGCATTTCTCTCTCTCTCTCTCTCTCCCTTCTCAATCTATCTCTGGGGAGAAAAGAAGTGTATCATCAGGTTTCCAGACACCTGCTATGCCAGTGTTTAGCTAGAGTGCTGTCAGACTCTCTCATACTGCACATGCTTTGGCAAAATTCAAAATGTGTTTTTATTCCACTAATTGCCCATTCTCGAGGGCCAGTCTCTGACATGTAAACACAGCCGGATTTTATCCATCCAAAAATTTATTGCTAATACCAGAAAGAGTATTTTTTTAAAAAAGGAGATGAAGTTGAATTTTAAAACCAAATTTTTTTTAAATATGGGTTTCCATTAAGAACTTGATTTTCTTACTGGGCTCTCTTATTACAGATAACATAGTTTATATAGGACAATAAACAACATCCTTGACTAAAATCCTTATAGGTATCATAAAACAAGAATCTTCAAATATTGTCACTTTGTAAGTATAAAGAATGAATCATGAAAAATGCATGTATTGAACTATAACACAAAGAAATATATAATGGAAAATAACTATATATCTGTCTGTCTGTCTGTCTGTCTCTGTCTCTCTGGCCTCATTTACACTGCCATATAATGCTGCGCATGCGTCAGATAAGATAGACGTGCCTAAGAGAGCTCCCTAACTGCAAAAGAAATAAAGCTTATTTTTAAAGCCCAGGAAGATCATAAATCTCTCTCTCCAACCTGGACCCGGTCGTGAAAAAAGAGGAAGCAAAGCAGATCGCAGTCTGAGCGTCTGAAACTTGAAACCTCAGAAAATAAATCAGAAGACCGGGTGAAGCGTGAGTGCCATAATGGCGGAGGGAGTGGAATGGGGGCGGAAGCTGGACCAAATATTACAAACATTGAATGAACTAAAGATAAGCTCTGATAGCTTAAAGAAGGGGAATGATGAATTAAAAGAACAAGTTGAAATGATTAACACCCGGCTGGGTTCAATGGAGTCAAAGGTGCAACAGTATGAAGGTAAATTTATGGAGATGCAAGAGGAGACTAGAAAACAGAAAGAGGAAATAGCCAACTTAAAAAAACATTTAGAAAGTGCAAACCAAAAACTCCTAAACAAGATTGCTGACCAGGAAGATTGGTCACGAAGGGCAAATATACGCCTGAGAACAGCAGGGCAGGATTTTCAGATGAGTGACAATTTAAAACAAAATATTGTCAGTTGGCTACAGACTTTGATGGAAATCTCACCGGACGATATAGAACGATCGCATTGGGCTTATAGAGGTAGAAAAAAACCCAGAGACATTTTGATCCGTTTTTCAAGGGAGGCAACGAAGGAAAAAGTGTATAATCAGCTTCGGAAAATAAAAGACCTTACCTTGGCAGGTAAAAAGGTCTGGCCTCTCCTGGATCTTTCATCAGAGACACTGGATAAAAGAGCACAGATGAAAGAAATTACAAAAGTCCTGGAGGGGAAGAACCAGCGATATACTTGGGCTTTTCCTGCCACCCTGATTGTCTATAGAGATGGTAAATTATATAAAGCTACTGATTTGGCTAGTGGAAAGACCATGCTTAGACTTCTGAGATTTTGTACAGAAGGGGGAGTATCGGATGAGACGGAGGAGTCAGATAATGAAGAGGTCCATAGAAGCTTCAAAAGAAAGAAGGGGAGTAAGAAGGCCAAGGACACTCTTCAGGCAGCTGGACAGATAAGATCAACAGAGCTGGAAGCTGCAGACAGAGGTGGGCAAATAGAATCATGCTCGACTCAGAGTATATCTGTTATTGGAGACTTGATGAATAGGGAAGGAGAGCATGGTCAAGATTTACAAGAGACTATAGACTTAAGAAATTTGAAGCAAATGGACTTAGACCAAATACGAACTTTGGAAAAACAATTGAGAGAACTAAAAAAGCAAAAGCTGAAAGAGGAAACAAGGAGAATGGAAACAAGATCCAAGATGTAAGAGGGAAAAAACCACTTTGATAAACTGGGTTAAAATAATTTGCAGATGTGGGAACTGGCGAAGGGCAACGCAGCCGCCAAGTGGAGTCTGGGAAGGGAAGAGAATAGAACTCTTTCGAGTCCTTCTCTGATGGGAGAAGGGAAAGGACTGGACTCTGAGGGGAAAGGGGCACAATGGGGATCCAGGGAGGGGGGCAAAAAGGCGGAGAGGAGAAGAAAAGAAACTGAAGAGACAAGGGGGAGAGATAAAAATGGAATTATACAAAACAAATGGGTGATTTAACTATATTGGCACTGAATATAAATGGAATGGCAGATCTTAAGATTTATAGGATGTTGAAAATGGCAAAGGAATGTAGGATAAATGTGATAATGTTATCGGAAACTCATAAAAAGAGGGGGAGGGATAAATTGATTAAAGATAAAACATGGAATAGAATTTATGAATCTCGAGGGACAGGGAACTCACGAGGGGTAGCAATTCTAATCAATGAAAATGTTCCATTTCAGGAGCTTGATGTTCAAAGAGATAGGGAAGGAAGAACAGTTTTCGTGAAAGGCAAGATAAATCAGGTTAAAATAACATTAGCTGTGATATATGCACCGAACAGAAACACAAAACAGTATATATTGAATACTAAAAAGAAGCTGGATAATTATGCAGAAGGGACATTGATTTGGGCAGGCGATTTCAATTTGGACTTAACTAAAAAAAATAAAAAAGCAATACATGTAAATAAGCTTAATATGGTGGATGTACACGCAAATCAAAGTATTAGGGATACTTTTTATTCAGCAAGACATAATAAATTTAGCTGTATAGATTATATCTTACTAAATAAAGCAAGCATAGCCCAAATAAAGAAGGTAGAAAGGAAACCAATATTTTTGTCAGACCACAGTCCTCTGATTGCAACCTTGGGATTGAGTAATGAGATTAGTCAAAGAATTTGGAGATATAATTCGGTGGTAACAGAAAAAGATGAATATAAATTGAAGCTTCAGGAGGAGATAAAAGAATATTATAGATTAAATGATAATGGAGAGTTATCTAAAACTGTGGTGTGGGACTCATTTAAAAGTGTATTAAGAGGTCAATGTTTTAGTATTGAGTCCTACATAAGGAAAAGTTGGAGAGAGAAAAGAGAAAAATGTATAAAAGAAATTGAATCAATACAAGAACAATTGAGAATAACGAGGAGAAGAAATATAAATAGTATATTAAGGCAGAAAAAGAAAGAATTGGAATTAATGGATGAGGTGCAATGGAACAAAATGAGACAGAGTGTGAGGCAACGAATTAATGGATGGGGTACAAAATCAATGAAACAAATGGTGAGATATTTAAAGAGGAGAAAGGAAAAGTCATGTATAACAAAACTTAAAGATAAAAATGGATTGGTGAAAGATGGAAGAAAGGAACTCGAAGAAATAATGAGAGATTTTTACAGGGAGTTGTACCAAAAAGAACAGGTGAATAATGAAGAAATAAAAATTGGGAATAAAGTAAATGAGGAGGATAAAATTATGCTAAATGATGAAATAACACAGGAAGAAGTAATTCAGGTAATTAAAGGACTGAAACAATATAAGGCACCTGGTATAGATGGATATACAGCAGAATTTTATAAGACCTTTATGCATGAGTTGGTACCATATATGGCTGAAATGTTTAATGAGGTATATATGAGAGGTATTGTCCCGGAAACATGGAAACTTTCTGAAATTATTCCAGTTCTGAAGCCAGATAGACAACCGGAGCTCCCAGAATCATATCGTCCGATCAGTTTAGTAAACCAAGATTATAAGATATTCATGAAAATCATAGCAAATAGATTGGAAATTATTCTACCAAAGATTATAGGAGAAGACCAATATGGATTTGTTAAAGGGCGGAGTATCAGTGAACCAATAAGAAATGTTGTTAATGCGATTAGTCATGCGACAAAAACAAAAAGAAAATTGTCAATCCTAAAATTAGATGTGTATAAAGCTTTCGACAAAGTAAACCATGAATATCTGTATAGATTATGTAAAGAACTAAATTTGGGGAATAATTTCTGTGAAATGATTAAAAATGTATATAGGGAGAATACGGCTTGTATTAGAGTGAATGGACAAAGAACGGAAAACATTCAAATTGAGAATGGGACCAAACAAGGTTGTCCATTATCCCCAATGTTATTTGCTCTGGTAATAGAACCCCTAGCATATAAAATAAGGATGGATGAAACATGGGAAGGGTATAAGATTGGGAGGAAGGAGGAGTTGAGATTGAACCTGTATGTGGACGATGTAATAATTTTAACACAGAGACCAAGGGAAATGATTAAATCAATGAAAATAATATTGAGGGAGTTTAAAAAAGTATCAGGGCTATCAGTAAATATGGAGAAATCAGAGATATTATTTATTAATACGCCACCGAAGGAACAATTAGAGATAAGGAAGGAATCAGGATTAAAATTGGGTATTAAAAAGATGAAGTATTTGGGAATTTGGATATTTAAGACACTTGATAAAATAATAGATGGAAATTATAGAATGGCATGGAAGAGAACGTTAAAACAAATGAGTAGGTGGAAGAATAAAAATTTGAGACAGATGTCTAGGATAAGGGCATTGAAAATATTGATAATTCCAAAAATGATGTATTTATTTCAGGCTCTCCCAGGAATTCCTCCCATGGCAAAATTAAAGGAATGGGATAGGAAACTAAATTATTGGGTTGAAGGAGGGAAAAGACCAAGAGTAAGGAAAAAATTGATAATTGCAAAAGAAATGAAAGGGGGATGGGGCTGTCCATGCCTAGAGCTATATAGTGATGCCTTCCAAATTGAAAGAGCAATAGAATTACAAGTGACAAATAAAAAATGGGTGAGATTTGAAAAGGAAATGAATGGAGTTAATTGTGAAGAAATAATCTTTAGAAAATGGGATAAGAGAAATATAGATAAATTAATAGGACCAATGAAAGGAACAATGCAAGTGTGGAAGAAATGGCAAGGGAGAATAAGTAGCTTAAAATCTAAAATGTCAACAGTATGGATAATCAATAAGGATAAGGAATCAAATATGAATAGAAATATTCAAACATTGAAGGAAAAAGAAATAGAGAGAGTAGAACAACTATATGACAGAGAGGGAACGGTAAGAGAAAAAAATAAACAATGGCTTGGACAAGAAAATTGGTTACAGATAAGAGCAATCTGTGCATATTGCAAAATAAAAGAAAATATTAATATGGTTAAGAGAGAAGATAACGCCTTTGAAAAGATAATAAGAGAAAAGGGGGAAGGAAAGAAGGCACAGGGCAGCAAAATATATACAATGCTGATAGAGGCTGATGGATGTATAATACGGGATCTGAAAAGTATGTGGGAAACGGAGTTGCAAATCATGGAACAAGAAATGAGAAATGTGGTAGAGACAATAGGGATGAAAAGGAATACCAGAGTACGAGAAATGAGGAGGAAAATATTGCACAAATAGTATCGTACACCCTGCCAATTAGCATACTACTATAAAAAGGGGAGTAGTCAGTGCTGGCATGGATGTAATCAGAAAGGGTGGATTATGCACATGATGTGGGAATGTGAATATGTACAATATTTTTGGGAGACTATACAAAATGAGTCAAATCAAATACTAGGAAATGAGTGGGTCATAACAAAGGAAATAGCGGTAATAGGGAAAAGAGAGGGAACGGGAAATAAAAGGGAAATAAAATAAGCAATAATTGAATGTGCACAAGCAGTAATAGTATTAGGGTGGAAAGATAAATCAAAATGGACAGTAAGTAAATGGTTCCAATATATGGTGGAGCAAATGGAATTTGAAATTATGAATGTGAAACTAAATGTTGTAAAAACTAATGAAAATAGAACAAGAGAAATGGAAGAAAGATGGACAAGGGTAAAGAACTTTATCATGAATCAGTCTGGAGATCAAGCCATAAGAAATAAGATACAAATGTTATATAGTATATAGCATGAAAATGGATAAAGATAAAGATATAAAGATTGTCTCATAAAGAAACAAATATGTAAAAAGAAAACAATCCTCGTGTTGGTGGTGGGAATTGTAAATGTTTTGTATGTCTACGTATGTATTTTTTGTGTTTTAAAAAATAAAAATTTATTAAAAAAAAAAAAGGAAAATAACTATATATCTGTCTGTCTGTCTGTCTGTCTCTGTCTCTCTGGCCTCATTTACACTGCCATATAATGCTGTTTAGAACTGCATTATATGGACAGTGTAGACTCGTATAATGCAGTTTAACTGTATTGAAATGCATTATGAGTCTACCATGACCATAAAATGCCGTTTTAAACTATGACAGTGTAAGATTTTTTTTGGTCCCATTTGCACTGTATTGTGATCTCCTTTCCCTCTTCCTTTGTCATGCAGGCTCAGTTCTGACATCATCAGTGGGATCCACAATGACCAGAAACCTGAACAGAGTTTTTTGGTCCATTGGAAGCAATGTTGGCAAAGGGGACTGTGAGGTTATGATACTGCAGGGCCAGTGCAATCTGGCTGATCTAACAGGACACCAATTAGGCAACACAACAGTTTCAGCCAAGTACATTCAGTTTAGGTTTTTTTATATACCCTTCTCTCCCTCCCCCCACCCTTACCTTAAATATCCATATCCCCCCCCTCACTTTCTCCCCTTATGTTATGTCTATGGATCACTGCAAAACTCTAATAAAAAATATTTATATATAAAAAAGGTTTAAGTGGCCAGTGCATACTCACCCTGGAACAAACCAGTAAGAATGAAATTCAAGTAAACATTAAAATATTTATTTATTTATTATCTGCTCAAATATTATCTTATTTTGTATTCAATAATTTTTTTATTCAATAAATAGCTTCCTGATTAGGGAACTCCATTATATAGTATGCTCAGTGTAGACTTATATAATGCATTTCAACTGCATTGAACTGCATTAAATGAGTCTACACCAGGCATGGGCAAACTTTGGCCCTCCAGGTGTTTTGGACTTCCGCTCCCACAATTCCTATCCTGATTTTAATTGGGATAGCATGTAGTCATTCCCCTCCCAGCAAAGCCCAGGTTTTTTGAGGGGAGTGGGGACAGAAATATATACCAAAGCGGGTTACTAAAACCCGTTTTGGAGTAAATTTTGGAGCAGTGTGCAAGCTCCCTAAATGACCTGGGACATTGTATCATTCTATAGATCCTATGTGAACTATTCCATTGTCATATTTGAGGGGTTTTCCAAAACACAAATCTTTGTCTGAGTCTAGTTGTTGCATTCAGTTCACTATATAAATTGCAGAAAGCTATATCCCTAATAGCCACTGCTATAATCTAAGGGCCCTTCCAGACAGAGCTAAATTCCAAAAGAAGCTGGGATTTTAAATTCAAGTTTCTCTTGTGATTTAGTCCAAAGAAGCAGCCCAAAAACCCAGAATTTAGGAGGGATGGTGCCCAGATAACCACCAATGCTGATCCAAGATTAGCACGTGTGGGCAGGAGAACTGCCAGCCTCCCCCTCCCTGCCCTTCATTTCCCCCTTCATTTACCAGATGAAGGCTCTAATTGAGGCCTGAAGCATTTCTTCTTCTTTCCTTCTTCAGAAAAGCCAACAGGGTTTTGAGGAGGGGAAGGGGCATGCCTGAATTTTGATTTGGGGGGGGGGGCTGGGATTTTGTTTGGGGGGGGGCTGAGTCTGAGTGAGAGAGGATCTACACTAGAAAATCTTTTGTATCGTTATCCCAACACTCCCATGCATATGGTATATATTGAGCATGGTAATCAGATCATGATATGAATAAACATAATACATAATAAATGTAAGGCCTTCTTGTGGATCACCCTGAGAATTTCGGGGGGGGGGGGCTGAAGCCTACATGCCTGGGAAGGGGGATTTCTCCTCCAAGGCCCTCTGTTAGCTGTTAGAGGGAGAATAGAGAGGGGAGAAGGCTCCAAGCCTTGTCGGAGTCTACCTCTGGTAAGTTGGGTGGGAAATGGAGTGCAGGGAGGAGAGGCTGGCAGTGCCATTCCTCTTCTCCAAGCTGCTTGAGCCTGGGAAGGAGGGATTTCTTTGGAAACAGGCACTGGGATCACAGAAGGTAATCCCAGGAGTCTGTTTCTACAGGCCCCATACCTCCAAAGATCTCGACCTTCAGGCAAGATCAGGATCTTTAGAGGTATTTTTTGAATCTTGATTTAATTTAGAAAATCCGTTTACTCTAGATTAAAACGGATTAACCTGAAACGTTATTTGGACGCTAATCTGTTTTCCAGCCCATGTTTTAGGGCTGTGTAGAAGGGGCCTGAGACTCAATTAAGATTGCAGACTCTCATTTACAAAGAAGTAAACCCTACTCTGAACCAGGAAAAACCATCAACCCTCCATCATATATCTTTCCCAAAGTCATTACTTTCTGTACTTCATAGGTTAATATATTTTTATTATCATAAACTTTGAACGTATGGTCTTGTGTGCTTTAAGACTACTTGGTTTATGTATGATGAGAATTCAAAATGCAGATAATTGTAGGCTGCATCAATTCAGAAGCCATGATTAACCACCACAATGCTTTTTAAACAGCACTGGGTATGGTGATTGAAATAGGATTGATAACTGTATTTATATAGGTCTTTTCAAATAGTAATTAATCTTTTTGACATTTAGCATTTACTCAGTTATTTTAAACCAATGAGTTTAATTTCTTCATGTAAAATAATTCTAGGACAGACATTGAGGTATATTGATTGGCTGTAATTGGTTTTAAGGCAAGCAACATTTAATCTACCCCATATTAATATCGTTACAAGAAGAGACTGATGTTTGTAATGATTAGTTAGCATTAACCTGTGTCTGTTACTGTATCTGGCATTAGATTGTTCATAAAACAGTGTGAAAAGCAGATAACTTGAGTGACATTGTCAAGGACAGAACGCCACAAGATTCAAAGTAACAGAGTTTATTAGATTACAGAACTCAAAAATGCCCGTAAAAACACAAGGGCCAGGCAGTTTTTTGCCTTTAGGAGCAAAAAGGGACAAAAGTAAATGTTCAAAGGATAAACCGGATTAAACCGGAGTTTAATCCGGGTAAAAACAAACTGCTTGCTTCAGCCTAGGTATTAACAGAACGAAAGCCAAGGAACAAAAGATACAAAGAATGCAACTAATTGGCAGCAGATTCCTCTCTGCTGCCAGCACGGTGCTTAGAGTAACTTGCGTCGCTCCCACACACACACAGTAGACAGGATCTCCAACACGAGCAATTCAGCCAAGGATTGTAGAAGTAGAGTAGACCAGTTCCGTTCCGTAGATCAAAGCCAGAAGCAGACGTTTGTAGTTTTTCCAAGTCCAAGAAGGAGGGAAGACAAGCCGTGGTCAGTTCAGTCCGGGTTCTCAAAGCAGGAGATGGCGTCCGTCAGAAAGACGACGGAAGGTCAAGCTAATAAGAGTAAACATAGGTTTGCACAAACAAATGCCCACACAATCCCTCCCGCCGTCTGACCTTGGATTCCAATCAACTTACGTCTCAGCACAGGAAAGCACACAAGTCTTCAGGGAAGCGTCCCACACACACACGGATCCCAAGCGTTTGCCCAGATTACCTTGCCCGACGCAATTTGCAATTGCTCCCAAGCCCCATTTTATGCCAGTTACAAATCTTCATCACTGTCAGCTGTCCTCCTTAACCCGGGCGTTTCCTCATCACTTTCCTCGTCAGAGCTGGAACACCTCTGACTACGCCCAACAGCATCTCCAGCTGTGGATCCCGTCCCATCCCTCCAGCTAAGCCATGGGTCTAATCCTGAAGGTCCCCATTCATCTTCTGCCCCATCATGGCCAGTGGCCCCCAATTCCTCCCTTACCCG
This sequence comes from Anolis carolinensis, assembly GCF_035594765.1. Classification (NCBI taxonomy): domain Eukaryota; kingdom Metazoa; phylum Chordata; class Lepidosauria; order Squamata; family Anolidae; genus Anolis; species Anolis carolinensis. The sequence goes on along the minus strand of NC_085843.1, from coordinate 70,839,369 downwards.
AGTCCAATCCATCTCATCCTCCTCTGAGCTAACCAGCCCCTCCTCCATTCTCTCCGTAAACCCTTCGAAAGATTCTTCGTCAGATGGTGCTGCAAATATGTCTCGCAGTCTTTTTCTCTCTCGCTCCTCGAGAGTATCTGACTCCCGAGGAGTCTTACGCCCACGTCTGTCAGTAACAGAGCCATGAGGCTCAATCATAACACTATCCCCTCTCACAAAGGCCTCCTCCCCCGATGGCGGAGAAGTGGCAGTGATACCCTCCGCTATAGCACCACGACGACTAGAGGTATCAAGTTTCAACAGCGAACGATGAAAGACTGGATGGACCTTTAAACTAGACGGTAAACGCAAACGAAACGCAACGGAAGAAATCTTTTTAACGATAGGAAAGGGACCCAAATACCGAGGCGCAAACTTTCCCCCAGCCTGTTTAATATGTTTGGAAGATAACCACACCAAATCCCCTTCTTCCAACTCCTCCCCTGCCTGCCTGTGGCGGTCAGCCTGAGTCTTCTGCGTTGCCTTAGCTTCCAACAGTAAGCGACGGGCAACATCATGCAATGCAGCCATTTCCGTAGAGCGGTACACAGGATCCGAAGAGACCACATTGGTCGACGGCGCCACACCTCCCCGTGGGTGAAAACCATAAGTTAGCTCAAACGGCGTATGCTGACTAGATGTGTGCACCGCATTGTTGTAAGCAAATTCCGCCACCGGTAGCCACTTCACCCAAGCCGTGGGTTGATCTAAACAAAAACAACGCAGATATTGCTCTAAAAGCCCATTAACCCGTTCCGACTGTCCATCCGTTTGCGGATGAAAGGCTGAAGAAACGTTTAACTTAGTCCCCAAGCACTCATGGAAATGTTTCCAAAAGCGTGACACAAATTGCGGAGCCCTATCTGAAATAATCACCTCGGGTGCTCCGTGCAAACGATAGATGTGCTTAGTAAATAGTAAGGCCAACGTAGGGGCCGCCGGAATGGTTGAACAAGGAATAAAATGAGCCAGTTTACTAAATAAATCCACCACCACCCAAATACAAGTATAACCCCCAGACTTAGGCAAATCTGAAATGAAATCCATGGAAATGATTTGCCATGGCCTGTCCGGAACAGGTAAAGACGACAACAACCCTCTAGGGCGCCCAACAGGCGTCTTACTCTGCTGGCAAACGGCGCAGCTGTCACAAAAGCGCAGAATGTCTTGCCGCATCTTTGGCCACCAATAGCTCCTGGTAATGAGCTGCACGGTCTTGAATCTGCCAAAGTGCCCAGCCATGGGTTCGTCATGGTGGGCTCTAATCACCTCCAACCTGAGGGCCCCCACTGGTACGTAGACCTGCCCCCTGCGTACCAATACTCCGTCTTGATCTTGTAGATGCGGCAGTATGGTACGGTTACCTGCTGAGAGCAGCATCAGTTGCTCCTGTGTCCACACATCATCCCTCTGAGCCTCAAGGATCTGGTCATGTAACCCGAGCTCATTATCTACAACACACAGAGAGGCAGTAGGCAAGATGGTCTGACATACAACCTGCTCATTGGTCTTAAACTCCGGCTTGCGGGATAAAGCATCGGCCCGCAAGTTTGCCTTCCCCTCTACGAACTGCACCTTGAAGTTAAACCTGGAGAAAAACAAAGCCCATCGGATTTGACGCTGGTTTAACTTCTTTGCTGTTTGCAAGTGCTCTAAATTCTTGTGATCAGATCTGACCACGATCTGGTGCCGTGCCCCTTCAAGCCAGTGCCGCCACACCTCAAACGCCACCTTAATCGCCAACAACTCCTTCTCCCATATGGTATAGTTCTGCTCGAAGGGTGTTAGCTGCCGCGAGTAAAATCCACAGGGACGCAAGGTCCCTGAGGAGTCCTTCTGAGACAATACAGCCCCCAACGCGTAGCTAGAAGCGTCCGCTTCTACCACGAACGGTTTGTCAACATCAGGATGGGTTAGTATGTTGTCCGATTGAAAACTAGACTTAAGTTGTAGAAACGCCTCGTGAGCTTCCCGCCCCCACACAAATGGCTGTTTCTTGCGCAGAAGCTGCGTCAAAGGTACCGTGAGCTTTGCAAAATTCGGAATAAACTCCCGGTAGTAATTAGCAAAACCTAAGAACCTTTGTACATCCTTCTTAGTTTTCAGCTCTTGCCATGAGTTGACGGCGTCAACCTTATGTGGGTCCATTTTAAGTTCCCTACCTGACACTACATGACCTAGGAACTCCACTTCAGGCACATGAAAGACGCATTTGGAAGCCTTGGCGAAAAGCCCATTAGCCCGCAGTCGGTGCAGAACCTGCTTGACATGTTGACGATGTTCTTTCTCGTCCTTAGAAAAAATCAAGATATCATCCAAATAAATCACTAAAAATTGGTCAATTAGGTCCCTGAACACATCGTTCATGAACCTCTGGAAGACCGCAGGAGCATTACAAAGCCCAAAAGGCATGACTCGGAACTCGTGGCATCCGAAACACGTGTTAAATGCCGTCTTCCATTCATCCCCTTCCCGTATACGGATTAAGTTATAGGCCCCCCGCAGGTCAAGCTTGGTAAAGACCTTAGCCCCTTGCACCCTTGATAACAGTTCCGAGATTAAAGGGAGCGGGTACCTATCCCGAATGGTGTATTTGTTTAGGATCCGATAGTCGCAGACCAGCCTAAGTTCCCCAGTCTTTTTGGCTACAAAGAATACTGGTGCCGCAGTTGGAGAACTAGATGGGCGAATAAACCCCTTGGCTAAATTTTCATCTAAAAACTCCCGCAAAGCTTGCCTTTCCGGTACAGTCAAGGCATACAACCTCCCTGCTGGCAGTTTCGCACCTTCTGCCAACTTGATGGCGCAATCATATGGCCTGTGCGGTGGTAATTTGTTCGCTTCTTTTTTACAAAATACATCAGAGAACTCCCCATACTCAGCAGGCACTCCCTCCATATCAGAATGAGTAACGTTTAGAGTGCAACAGTCCTGCCTCTTTAAAATCACTTTACGTGTTGCCCAATCCACTTGTGGGTTTACTACAGCTAGCCAATCCATCCCCAGGATCACATCATATCGAGGCAAGCTCGTAATATCCCACACAAACGTTCCCGTTACTCCCTGCACCTCCCACGTTACTGCTGAGGTTTCCTGGTTAACCACCCCAGTCTCCAGCAGTCTCCCATCTGCTCCCTCCACCCACACGTCGCATGCCTTGCGCACTCTAGGAATGCCATGCTTCTTAGCAAACTCAATATCTACATAGGAGACCGTAGCTCCTGAGTCCAGCAGTGCCAGAGTAGAAACAAGTTCCCTTTCCCCAACAGATAATGTAATGGGTACGAAAACATGCTTCCTCCCCTCAGTTGACTGCTTGAGGAGCCCTAGTGCGTTGGACTCACGTCGCACTAGGGCTGGCCTTTTCCCGAAAACTGGGAAGGTTTCACATTACAATTTTTGGCAAAATGCCCAGCATTCCCACAGTACAAACACAAGCCCAGCTGCCTCCTACGGCTCTTTTCCTCTGTAGACAGTTTTTTAAAGACCCCAAGCTCCATGGGCTCTTCCCCCATCACCACAGGTGCCCTGGTTACATGCATGGGTGGCGCACACATTGCTTTTGAGTGTTTACGAGCCTCGAACCTTGCGTCTAAACGCAGCACCTTAGCTACTAAGGCGTCCCAGCTTTCAGCCGGCTCCAAGCGTGCTAATTCATCCTGGAGCATATCACTTAACCCGGCAGTAAATAAAAGCATGAATGCATTTTCCCCCCCAATCCAGCTGGTGGCGATACAGGTTAAACTTATTTAAGTAATCCAAAACAGTCCCCTTTCCCTGTTTCAACCGATACAGAGCCCACCCAGCGTTCTCCGTGCGGAGAGGATCCCCAAAAGTATCAGTTAACAACTTTTTGAAATTATTCAAATTGTCCTTGACTGGGTCATTTCCCAAAATTAAATTAGTGGCCCATTGTCCTGCGGGACCGGTCAACAAACTCAAAATAAAAGCCACCTTACTAGTGTCAGTAGGAAAAGCATGAACACTGAGCTGAGAAAAATAAAGCTCCACTTGTGCCAAAAAGGTTGGCAACTTGCACCTGGTTCCGTCAAAGCGTTCAGGAGTCAAAACATGTCCTTTCACAGCAAAAGCTGTTTGGCTTACGGTTAAGGCCGTTTGCAATTGGTCTACTTTGACTCTTAACTCATCCATCGTCTTCCTGACGGGTTTATTGCTGCAATAAACTTTTTATGGGCGTCGGGCAATCTGTCAAGGACAGAACGCCACAAGATTCAAAGTAACAGAGTTTATTAGATTACAGAACTCAAAAATGCCCGTAAAAACACAAGGGCCAGGCAGTTTTTTGCCTTTAGGAGCAAAAAGGGACAAAAGTAAATGTTCAAAGGATAAACCGGATTAAACCGGAGTTTAATCCGGGTAAAAACAAACTGCTTGCTTCAGCCTAGGTATTAACAGAACGAAAGCCAAGGAACAAAAGATACAAAGAATGCAACTAATTGGCAGCAGATTCCTCTCTGCTGCCAGCACGGTGCTTAGAGTAACTTGCGTCGCTCCCACACACACACAGTAGACAGGATCTCCAACACGAGCAATTCAGCCAAGGATTGTAGAAGTAGAGTAGACCAGTTCCGTTCCGTAGATCAAAGCCAGAAGCAGACGTTTGTAGTTTTTCCAAGTCCAAGAAGGAGGGAAGACAAGCCGTGGTCAGTTCAGTCCGGGTTCTCAAAGCAGGAGATGGCGTCCGTCAGAAAGACGACGGAAGGTCAAGCTAATAAGAGTAAACATAGGTTTGCACAAACAAATGCCCACACAATCCCTCCCGCCGTCTGACCTTGGATTCCAATCAACTTACGTCTCAGCACAGGAAAGCACACAAGTCTTCAGGGAAGCGTCCCACACACACACGGATCCCAAGCGTTTGCCCAGATTACCTTGCCCGACGCAATTTGCAATTGCTCCCAAGCCCCATTTTATGCCAGTTACAAATCTTCATCACTGTCAGCTGTCCTCCTTAACCCGGGCGTTTCCTCATCACTTTCCTCGTCAGAGCTGGAACACCTCTGACTACGCCCAACAGCATCTCCAGCTGTGGATCCCGTCCCATCCCTCCAGCTAAGCCATGGGTCTAATCCTGAAGGTCCCCATTCATCTTCTGCCCCATCATGGCCAGTGGCCCCCAATTCCTCCCTTACCCGAGTCCAATCCATCTCATCCTCCTCTGAGCTAACCAGCCCCTCCTCCATTCTCTCCGTAAACCCTTCGAAAGATTCTTCGTCAGATGGTGCTGCAAATATGTCTCGCAGTCTTTTTCTCTCTCGCTCCTCGAGAGTATCTGACTCCCGAGGAGTCTTACGCCCACGTCTGTCAGTAACAGAGCCATGAGGCTCAATCATAACAGACATACAATTATTTTTGGTGAAATATTAATATGCAAATGTGTGTCAGGTTGGCTCAGAACTATGCAAGACAATTTGTACTTGTGAAGGGATGCTTATTAAACAGAGTTGGAACAACTATGACCCTCTATATATAGTTTGACTTCAGTTCTAAACTCCTCATCTACTGTAAATAGTAACTATTAAACTATTATGACAGGAGCAGTACATTTGAAAAGTTGCCTACTACTACTATTGAAAATTCTTGGTCAATGTAGGTTAGGTATTTATTCCTTTATGTTTTATTCCTGTCTTTCTGCCAAATAACAACAATGCTCATGATGTAATTAAAATAACTGAAATATCAAAAATGAATTTCAATATAAATCCACTAAAATCCCCACAATGATGAAAATCATCATTAAGTAAAACTATTTAAAATACAGTTTGAAGAGACAGTTCTGAAAAGAAGTAAGAGTTTGTACTACCTGACTGGTAAATTCAATACAGACAAAATAAGACATCAGAAAGCACATGATTAAATTGTGTAATTTATTACACTGACCACAAGTGTTAGATTGGTTTCTGGGTATATTTGACCTGCTGATTCCAAAAATGGCAACAGTTTCCCCCTATCACCTCTAGTTTCTTGAGATACAGACATACTGTATGCCGTCTATTAGTCTTCGCCTGTATGCCCATAGAAAATCACGATAACCATATCTAAGAAATGAGAGCTTATCTATCAAATTCAATTTTCTGTATCAGTTCTCCAAACAACCCGAGAGCAGGCCTAAAAACCAAGACACAAAGAATTATTTTTGATTGAGCAATGTTATTATAGGATATGGTAATGGTGATCAACTTGGATGGCTTTGAGTTGGATTTGCATATTCTCCATCTGCCCCAATTTGGCAGGGGCAGTCTTAATTAATCCTTTGTCATTCCTAGTGTGTTGCAGTGGTTTGAGTACTGGACTACAATTCTGGAGTCAGGGGTTCAGATTTCCCATCCTGCCATAGAAACACATTGGATGACTTTGGATAATTCACATATCCCCCCAAACCCCATGGAAAGTTTGGCTTAGGGGTGCCTAAGTCAAAAGTAATTTGAATGCACACAACAACCATTGAAATGAATGACTTCTGCAAAAATGTTACTATAGAATCATGCTGGAAGCCCTCAGAAATTCCTAGAGATGATATATTTTTTCGGATATGGACAGATTAAACTGTGGGTGCTAATCCCATGGAAATGGGCAGGGATCATACTATACTTTCTTTAAGGCAATCACATTTTTCCAACTATATTAACTATATTTATCTGCAGGAGATAAAAGACTACATATTGTTTGTCTTCACCTGTTTTTTTCTAAGAGGGTATAGATTTATTCACAGCAAGATAAGACAAGACTAACAAGACTACTAGCCCTGGTGGCTATAACTCCAGTAATAGCAGTAACAGAAACAGTATTTAAGCTTATCTGGTCACCGGCTGTTTAATTTCTGTTGCACGGGGCCTAGTTGGTGGGCATCCAGTTATGTAGAGTTCAAGCAAGCAGAAACACCCCTCTTATTAAAAAAATAAATATTTAATGAATTGTTGAATTCAACCTCATCACGCACAAGGCTTTAGAAGAAGATACTCCCACCTTTTATAATAATTTAACAAATTATAGTCTCTCAACCTTGTAGTCTCTCAACCTCAGTGGATAATGCAGGACATCACCCTTAAATAAGTTCTTAATAAAGTATTTTAAGCAAGCCACACTCTCTTGACCTTGAGTCTCACATTGTCTCAGTCTCAAAAAGGCAGAGGCAATCCTTATGAAGCAAAACAAAACATTTTAATAATTGATTGCTTCCTTGTTTGGTGTGGTAGTCCTAGCCCTGTCTTTCAGGTCTGTGTTTTTCTTCATGCTGGGCTCATGCTGGGCCCTTTCTGTAGGGGGCCATTCTATTAGCTGCTGCAGAGTCTGGTATTTTCTTATGTTTTTGTATGGGCTCTCCGGGATCTGTCTGTTCAGAGCCTACGCATGTGAAAGGCACCAGAGCTGGCCTTTTATTGGAAGCTGAGTAGTCACACTGTCTCAGCTTCAAGACAAAGTGCAGATGTACACACATCCCTCTTAAAATATCAATCTTCATTGAATTGCTTCCTTTCTTGTCCAGGGTACATGTCTGAGCTATGTTTTTTCCTTAAGATAGGCCTCAACCCAGGCCCTCTCTAGGAGATGCCATTTTGTCTGCTTGCACAGGGGCACCCTTTTCTGTTGCTTTACAGTGACTCTGCAGGTTCTGCTTCCTTATGTTCATGTGGCCTAAACATTGGAAAGGTAGCAGATCCAATCTCTTTTGGGAAGCTTAGCAGGCTCAGCCCTCACCAGGTCTTAAATGGAAAGATAGTAGCTAATACTAGTTGTTGCAGATTGTATTCGGGATGAGCAAACAGGCACAATTATCTTGGGGTGATTTGATTACACCATCAGATCTGAGTTGTACCTTATCTAAGGAATCTTGAGCACAATAACTATGATAAATGTTGCAATGGAATTAAACTCATGCAGGTTATCAAAGCAGAAAATTCGCATTATCTGATTTGAATTGGATTATCTTAGTCTACACTGCCACATAATCCAGTTCAAAGCAGATAATGTGGATTTTATGCAGTTGTGTAAAAGAGGCCACTGATGGTTCTTACTTGGCAGTTGCTGTGAATCACTGAGGGCGCATCCTCAGTCATCCACCTGGTGGTCAGGTAAGTTATTTTATTTTTTAAGGCTTCTTTTTTTTTAAGGCTTTTGTTTTGTGTTTGGGTGCCCTGCCAGAAGACCAGGCAGGACATCTAGATACCTCCCCCCAGGAAAGCACTGATGTTTGGGGAAGGTATGTGGACTTCAACTCGGGTCCAATCGGATTTAAGAAACCCGATTGGGCATGGGTTAAAGTCCTGCATGGAACCACCCTGATTTTGATGCAGTATCTTAGCTGCTTTGCCATGGGTTTGAGTCTCACTCAACCTTTTGGACTCAGTTTCCCTATCTATTTATTACACGTTTATCTGCTTGGCACTCAGTCTAAACTGTTTTCCATGCTTTTCTCCACTTTGACACACTGTTGTGGCCTTTTGGATACATGGTCCCAGCTATTTGGTCCCAGCCACTATCTCCACCTGGGATATTCTGTTAGCCTATTTGCTGTGCTATAGTGGCCTATTCGAGACACTGTCTCAGCTTCTTTGTCACACTGTCTCACCATATTTGCATATGCTTCTGTAGCTTTCCTCCTGCCCCTCCCCTTGATAGCGATTATTTAGAGCAACTGTGATTGGCGATTATATACCAAATTGTTCAACTGGGAGGGTCATACTGTTTCGGCCTAAGAGATAGCAATTTTTTCAAATATGTCAAATGAATTTCCTCATTTTGATGCCAAATTGAAGTTTTCTCAATAGCTTGGATGCTGTGCTTTCCTTCATTCCTTGCATTACAATCAGCCAAGCCAGGAGGTAACATTTTGTCTTTTTCTGCTATCATTTTATATTATGTAGTGAGAACAGTGCAGTTCTGACTGACCATGGTAGAGTGTTTGCTATCCTTTAGACATGGGGTCAGAGGGAATTCCAAAATTAAACATAGGCTTTAAATGGATATTTTGTTCTGATTGTTATAGTGTTATTCAGTCAGCACATTGCTTTTTGCCTGTTCTGACAGCACTGCCTTATATTGGAAGATAAACAAGATCTATCCCAGTTTTATTTTAATGACAGCATTGTTTTTGGCCCACTGTGATTGGCCTGACTTCCAACAAGCCCCTCATTATGCACCACAATTGAGAGAAGTAGTCACAAACATTTTAGAGTCTCCCCTATATGCTGGTCTTATGGCACGCCCAAGCCTTTCGGAGAACTTTACTCGAGGGCTATCTGTATACCTTATGTTAAGATCCAGACTCTTAACATACAGAGGTACTTTAGGCAAGATGAAAGTTAACCAAAATGAATTTACTGAAAACAAGATGAAAGAAGGGTTAATGCCACCCAGGACTATTGAAAGACAGCTTAAAACAATACATTGCAAAACAAGATTTTGCTGAATGCAGTCATCACTCTGGAATCCTGGAAAGTCTTTTGCCTCTGATGCAAAGTGATAACTTGTTCTTCTACTTTGTGAAACGCTGCAAAGGATATATACTCACTACAGAGTTAAACTGGTTTAATAATCCATCATCTCTCCTTAGGTAACCTGGTGACTAATTTAAGAGGTGGGGGCTTGGGATTTTAAAGAAAGAATTGTCAGCATTCTCCTTCTCCCGCAAATTATTTTACACAGCCTTGTGGTGGTGAAGTCAGGGCAATAAAACTAAAATAAAGGACATATATACACACACAAACACAGCTAACCCTCAAGCAGTTTGTATCACTAGCCTTCCAGACACACTTTCCATCGTGATCCACCTTCGGGTTTACTAAGATCGAAATACCGATTTAGAAAGTGTTTACACACATGACTGTATATACATGTATGTATATCTCACTGGTGTGTCTCAGGTAAATACTTGAAAAACAGCGACTTCAAAGAATTCCTTTTAGTAAGGCTAAGGGCCCTTCCACATAGCCATGTAACCCAGAATATCAAGGTAGAAAATCCCACATTATTTGCTTTGAATCTGATTATATAGCAGTGTGGACTCAGATAACCCAGTTCAAAGCAGATATTGTGGGATTTTATACCTTGATATTCTGGGTTATATGGCTGTGTGGAAGGGCCCTAGGCATCCCTGAGAGGGCACCATTGCTGGGTATGTCATTTTATAGAATATTTCTACAGGGGATACTATGAATGTGGTTGCTCCTCCAGTCCTGGGGTCTATTGACAATGCCCATGTTCATTGGGAACCAGGTTCCCTCCTGATTCTGATCCGTAAAATTATTTCAGAAGGAAATCGGCTTTCAGGTTCTTATGCTTCTAAATACTCATAGCTTAGTAGGAGGCTAGATTCTTAGACTTCTAACATTTTAATGCATTTCTCTGTGAAGCTTGCTATCCTCACATGCGTCATGTGATAGCCTCTTAATTCCTTGCTTATATGAGTATAGTATGATCCCCCTCATCCATGGATTCAATATCCATAGTTTCACTTAACTACATTCCAACTCTGACTCTGAAATGTTTGGGGGCCTCCCTAGATCCTCCATGGTGAGTCTGTGATATGTTTCCAGCCCATGTACAGTCAAATGCAGGGTTTGCTATTATCCAGAGTTTCAGGTATCCACATGTCTCTAGGAATATACCCCTTGCAGAAACACAGATTGCACTGTAGTTTGTTTTCATTAATATTTGCAAGTGGCAACAAGGGGATAGCATTGTGTTAAAGTTAAAGCAACTCTTTTTTCTAAGGAGAAATTGGATTTTTTTTCTATGCTGGTTTGAAACATGTAGATGTCTTACCCCCAGAATTTCACTCTGTACAACAAGCCAACTTGGAGTGCTTCACAGGAAATAATTTTGAGAAATCATATTGTCATCCCTGAACTTTGGCTTGTACCCTCTTCCCAGCCAAAATATTGTATACTTAATAAGTTTGGGAGACACCAGGAAGAATAATAACTTTATTTTTTGTATCCCGCCCAATCTCCCCGGAGGGACTTGGGGCAGCTTACATAGGGACCAAGCCTAAATACAGCATAGAATACAATATCGAAATGAATTTAAAACATGTAAACATATAAAAACAAGGCATATAAAATACAATAAAAACATACTCAAAACCAGCACTATTTAAAAGGAAACAATTAGCCAATAAAAAGTGCCTTACCAAACCAAAATTGTTTGATCTTGTAGAAAAACATTGCAGTGGAGGCACATGTCATTACAGTTAGAGGCCATAGATGAGAAGACGTTCCCTTTTGTTGACATATGCTGTACCTAAGAAACTTGGAAAAGATCCTCTTCTGATTATCTTAAGTCATTGGCAGACTATTATAGGGAGGGACACATCTACACATAACTGGCCAATAAACTATTTAGGTCTTTAATGACCAACACCATGTATTATATTCAGAAGCAAGCAGGCTATCAGTATGTCTTTTATGCAATTGGTATAGTATAATGCCAACCAAATACTGTCTACAGTATTTGCTGCCAGTGTTTGCACTAACTGAAGCTTCCCATCCAGGAGAGCAGATCTGGCTGTAACGCATTATAACTGATCACAAGCTTCTGTTGTCATTGGGATGATGGTATATGTAGAGTTTAGTGCTAAGGATGCCTGTTTGAATTGATAGGGCCTAGGATTTCCAAACAATATCTAGTCCTCTAAACTCTGTAGCTTTATTGCAGAAAAGAAAAGCGGGCCTAGCAAAAATCTTTGTGTAGGCAAATGGATTACACCAACTAAGACTGGCCTCTAGGGGGGATTTTTATGCTCCACCCAAAAACTAATACAAATGAAAGCATCTACACTATTGGGAAACTTAAACAGAGGGAACTGAAGCAAATGAGAGGAAAAGACAAAGCCAAGACTTCACAGCTTGACATGGATCAGTTTTTAATAAGGTTTTTGAATTCCAACCATTTGTCATGCATTGCGAGGATGTTACACAAATCTGATGAGACTGTACACAACAGGTTAATTTCTCTATGTGAAGAGCTCCTTAATAATTCATTAAACATCTGTGCCACCATTTTACGATACTTCATTGTAAGTAGGAATTATTTCCTCATGGTTAGTTACTCTTTTTTGTCCTAGCTGGCTGTGGCTCTGATACAACATTACTAGGCCTATCACTATGTCATTGTCATAAACCATATTCAGTACCTGGTATGGCAGTGATCAACTACCTAGGTCAGTTTTAATTGAAAGTCACTCTAAGTCTGCCTTACTACCTGTAGTATGAGGGCTGCTTTTCTTTTAAGAGAGACAAATGCAGCCTTTCATTGGCACATCAGAAAAAAAGTCATTTATGGCCCATTGCTAATGCTGCACTTCCTAGTGATACTATTCCTTTTTATCATTAGTATATATACAGTAGAGTCTCATTTATCCAACATAAACGGGCCAGCAGAATGTTGGATAAGTTAAAATGTTGGATAATAAGGAGGGATTAAGGAAAAACCTATTAAACATCAAATTATGTTATGATTTTACAAATTAAGCACCAAAACATTGTGTTTTACAACAAATTGACAGAAAAAGCAGTTCAATACATGGTAACGTTATGTAGTAATTACTGTATTTATGAATTTAGCACCAAAACATCTCAATGTATTGCAAACATTGACTACAAAAACATTGGCTACTAGCAAATTGACTACAAATAAAGATAGAATTGCATAAAATGAACTTACAGTAACAACACTGTTGGAAATTAAATGTGTATAAAGTTCAGTCCTTGCTGGCAAGAGAAACAGCTGTGGATTCAGGCAGGAGTCAGACTGCGTTGGATAATACAGAACATTGGATAAGTGAATGTTGGATAAAATAGACTCTCTCTCTCTCTCTCTCTCTCTCTCTCTCTCTCTATATATATATATATATATATATATATATATATTCACCAAATATGCTCAAGTACTGGGTGATAATATTTATCATGTTTGTTTACCAAAATCATGAGCCTCTGTTGTCAAGATTCAGACGCCAATTAGCGAACAAAAATAGAGTTTATTCAGCAGATAAGCCAAAAGTAATGTTAACACAGAAAAAACCTTGAAATACTTCACTATCAGTGCTTCAAGAGCAGTTCAAACAGAAATATAATTCAGCAACACAAGCAGGTAAAAACAAGGCTAAACAAACTTAGTGCAAACTGCACCTTCTGAGTCCAAGCCCTGCCAGCCGGCTCTGTAGTTTTCAAAGGGACAGTTCCCAAAAGAAAACACCAAATTGGTCAGGAAACAAACAAACAAACAAAGAATGCAGTAGACTGCTTCCACAATGTGGATAAAGCCGAAGGCTCCAAAAGGATGATGAAAAGACGTCGTCCGGGATTCCAAGGTCAGGTCAGGAGATAACAGCGGTGTCCAAAGAGCAAGCCAGGAGTCAAAAGCCGATAGTAGTCATCAATCACAGGGCAAAGGCAGTAGCAAGGTCAAATTCCGGTCCAAGGTTTGAAGAGGGTGCAGTCATCCAAAACAGGTCCACGATAAGACACAGCGAGAGCCAAGCTAGGTGATAACAGCAGATTCAAATCATAGTCCAAGTCCAGTCTTCATGGAAACACAGAGATCCCAATGGCGCCTCAGCAACACCTTGCCACACGCAAAGTGCAGTGGCCAAACATTCCCATTTTATTCCCCTTCCTCCTGGGTGACCAAACACTCACACCCAAACACCAGGTGTCCCAAATCTACTCAGAGTCTGAACTCCACACAGCTAGAGTTTGTGGATCTGGAGTACCTAGCAATTCGTCGGAGTCCCAATCATCCTGCCCACACTTAGCCCCATGAACACTTAAAGAACCATCCTCCCTTCTCCAAGCATCCCAATTGGGATCAGCTCCTGCAGAAACCCCAGGTTCAGAAGTATCCATAGACCCCAAATCCCCAGACATCTCCGGTGGCTGTGCCCATTCAGTGCCCGCTTCCCCAGCCACCACCTGTTCCTCAGCATCCATCTCCCCATCTGAATCTTCCTCAGAAGATCCCCCATATAGCTCTCTAAGTCGCTTCCTGCGCAACTCCTCCAGAGAACCCTCATCACGAGGGTTTTTTCTTCCTCTTCAAATTCCATCCCCATCAACCATAATCCCCAAAGGCGCAGTCACAACACTATCCCTCCCCGCAAAGGCCCCTCCCACCAGAATTAATGTGGGATCTGAGACCTCCGCAACTACTGAGGACCGGTTAGATGACGTGTCCAGTTTTAGTAAGGATCGATGAAACACCGGATGAACCTTCAGAGTGGAAGGTAACCGCAATCTAAATGCAACAGGAGAGATCTTGGTAACAATGGGGAAAGGTCCTAAGAATTGAGCTCCAAATTTTCCTGCATGTGTCCTGATGTGCTTAGCAGACAACCACACCATATCCCCTTCCTTCAGTTCCACTCCAGGCTGACGATGTTTGTCAGCTTGTGATTTTTGCGTTGCTTTAGCTTCCAGCAGAAGCTTCCTTGCAACGTCTTGCAAGGCCCTGAGTTCACTGGAATGATATACTGGATCAGGCAACACTGTATTCTGCGCAGGCGCTACTACCCCACGTGGATGGCAACCATACATAATTTCAAAAGGCGAGTATTGGCTAGCGCTATGTGTCGCTGCGTTATACGCAAACTCTGCCACCGGTACCCATTGAACCCAATCCCCAGCTTGCTGTAAACAAAAACAGCGCAAATACTGTTCCAGCAGAGCATTTACCCGTTCAGACTGCCCATCAGTCTGCGGATGGAATGCAGTGGAGACGTTCAGCTTAGTTCCAAGTTGCGCATGGAACTGCTTCCAAAATTGCGACACAAACTGTGGTGCTCTGTCCGAAATAATAACTTCTGGAGCACCGTGCAAACGGAAAATATGGCGCACAAATAACTTGGCTAGAGTAGTAGCCGCCGGTACTTTAGAGCATGGAATAAAATGAGCCATCTTGGAAAACAAATCAACCACCACCCAAATACAAGTATATCCACCCACGCTAGGCAAATCAGTAATGAAGTCCATAGAAATAATCTGCCAGGGCTTTTCAGGGACGGGTAGAGGCGATAATAAACCACAAGGTCGACCCACTGGATGTTTACACTGCTGACAAATAGCACAGCTATCACAGTACTTTAAAATGTCCTGCCTCATTTTGGGCCACCAGTAATGACGAGTGATGGCTTGTACAGTCTTAAAACTCCCAAAATGTCCTGCAGTTGGCTCATCATGATATGCTTGGATGATTTCCAAGCGTAATTTACCAGGCGGTACAAAAATTTGCCCATTACGTGATAGTACCCCGTCCTCATCTTGTAAATTAGGCAGTATAGTCCTCATATCTTGAGAGAGCAATATCAGCTGTTCTTGTGTCCACCTATCCTCTTTTTGAGAGGACAACACCCGGTCATGAAGATCCTGCCTGTCCTGTACCATATTTAACAATGAAACAGGTAAAATGGTTTGCTCAGAGGATATTTCAGCAGTCTTAAACTCAGGCTTCCTAGACAAAGCATCAGCCCTCAAGTTCTGCTTCCCCTCTACAAATTGCACTCTGAAGTCAAACCTGGAAAAGAACAATGCCCAACTAATTTGCCTTTGGTTCAATTTCCTTGTAGTCTCCAAATGCTCCAGGTTTTTATGATCAGACAGGACTACTATCTGATGTTTAGCCCCCTCCAACCAATGCCTCCAAACTTCGAAGGCCACCTTGATAGCTAGCAACTCTTTCTCCCAAATCGTGTAGTTTTGTTCAAACGCAGTGAGTCGTCTAGAATAGAAACCACAAGGCCTTAATCTACCGGACGGGTCCTTCTGCGAGAGCACTGCTCCCAGCGCATAATTAGAAGCATCTGCCTCAACAACAAATGGTCTGTTCACATTTGGATGTACTAGAATGTTCCCATTCTGAAAGCTACGTTTCAGTTGTACAAATGCCTCTTTGGCCTCTGTAGTCCATTCAAATGAACGCTTCTTTTGCAGGAGTTGGGTTAAAGGCACCGTCAATTGTGCAAAATGGGGAATGAACTCCCTATAATAATTGGCAAAACCCAAAAACCTTTGCACATCTTTTTTGGAGGTTAATTCTTGCCAGGTATTGACAGCGTCCACTTTTCGCGGGTCCATTTTTAGCTCCCTCCCAGATATAACATGTCCCAAAAACTCCACCTCAGACACATGAAAGGCACACTTTGAGGCCTTAGCAAACAACCCATTTGCCCTGAGCCTAGACAGAACCTGACGCACATGTTCCCCATGTTCACGAACGTTTTTTGAATAAATTAATATATCATCTAAATAAATCACCATAAATTTGTCCAAAAGGTCCCAGAACACATCATTAATGAACCGTTGGAATATCGCTGGCGCATTGCACAACCCAAATGGCATTACTAAATTTTCGTAAGCGCCATAACAGGTGTTAAACGCAGTCTTCCATTCATCCCCAGCCTTTATACGCACCAGATTGTAAGCCCCGCGCAGATCTAATTTAGTAAAGATGGAAGCTCCCTGAACCCGAGACAATAACTCAGGAATTAGAGGTAGAGGGTACCTGTCCCGAACAGTGTACTTATTTAGCACACGGTAGTCGCACACAAGTCTCAAGTCGCCTGTCTTTTTTGCCACAAAAAAGACTGGAGCGGCCGTAGGCGAGTTAGAAGGTCTAATGAAACCTTTCTGCAAGTTCTCATCCAAATACTCCCTTAAAGCCTGTCTTTCAGGTACCGTGAGCGCATACAACCTGCCTGCAGGCAACTTAGCTCCTTCCACCAAGTGGATTGCACAATCATAAGGCCTATGTGGTGGTAATTTATCCGCTTCTTTTTGACAGAACACATCCCAGAAGTCCCGATAACAAGATGGAACACCTTCCATATCCCCACCCACTTTGTTTAGAGTTAAACACACTGGCGGGTCCAAGCTAATAGTTTTGCGAGCCCAATTCACCCGAGGATTGACCTGTGTCAACCAGTCCATACCTAAGATGACATCATATCTAGGTAGTGCAGTGACATCAAAAGTTAACGTCCCCTTTTGCCCTTGCACTTGCCAGGTTACACCCGCTGTTTCTTGATCCACCATCCCGGAATGCAACAACCTTCCATCAGCACCCTCCATCCAAGCTGTGACTTTTTCCTTCAATATTGAGATCTTATTCCTTTCTGCAAAACTTTGGTCTATGTACGAAACGGTAGCCCCTGAATCCAAAAATGCCTGAGTACTAACTGGTCTCTGACCCATTACACTTAATTGTATGGCCACAAACACATGCTTATTTCCTCTAGGCAATTGCATCATAGGCCCTAATGCGCTGGACCCATGGCGCATTAGGGCTTCCCTTTTCCCGGCAGCTGAAACGGTTTTAAAGAGCAATTATAAGCAAAATTCCCCTCATTTCCACAGTATAAACACAGCCTTAATCGTCTGTGTCGATCTTTTTCCTCTTGGGACAGTTTGCGTTGCACTCCAAGCTGCATGGGTTCCTACCCAGAGTTCACAGGGGCACTAGCATGATACTCCACAACTGGAGTCCTGTGAGTTTTCTTTCTAAACTCCAACCGAGCCTCAATTCTACAAACTTTGGTTACCAACTCATCCCAATTTTGAGCTGGATCCACACGAGACAGTTCATCCTGCAAACCATCATTCAACCCAGCAGTAAATGCCAACATAAAAGCATGTTCTCCCCAGTCCAACTGATGCTTAAGCAAATTAAACTTATTCAAATAGTCAATTAAAGATCCTTTACCCTGCTTTAACCGATATAAAGCCCAACCCGCATTTTCCTTTTGTAAAGGATCTCCAAAAGTTTCAGTAAGAGCTGCCTTAAAGTCCACCAAATTATTCTTAATTGGGCTATTGCCCCTAATTACATTAACTGCCCAACGCCCTGCTGGCCCAGTTAGTAAACTCAAAATAAATGCAACTTTGTTAGTGTCTGTAGGAAACGAGAGGTCAGATATTTGCAAAAAGTATAGGTCCACTTGAGCCAAAAAGGTTGGGAGTTTCTGCCTGGCTCCATCAAAACGTTCAGGAACAATAACTTGTCCTTTGATCTGCTGTGCCTTCTTTAAGGCTTCCAATTCCAGTTCCAAAGCTGCCACTCTGGCGTCCAGCCCAGCCATGTTAACTTGGCCCTTTGTTGTTGTTGTCTTGGCGTGTGGCAATCGGTCAAGAGTCAGACGCCAATTAGCGAACAAAAATAGAGTTTATTCAGCAGATAAGCCAAAAGTAATGTTAACACAGAAAAAGCCTTGAAACACTTCACTATCAGTGCTTCAAGAGCAGTTCAAACAGAAATATAATTCAGCAACACAAGCAGGTAAAAACAAGGCTAAACAAACTTAGTGCAAACTGCACCTTCTGAGTCCAAGCCCTGCCAGCCGGCTCTGTAGTTTTCAAAGGGACAGTTCCCAAAAGAAAACACCAAATTGGTCAGGAAACAAACAAACAAACAAAGAATGCAGTAGACTGCTTCCACAATGTGGATAAAGCCGAAGGCTCCAAAAGGATGATGAAAAGACGTCGTCCGGGATTCCAAGGTCAGGTCAGGAGATAACAGCGGTGTCCAAAGAGCAAGCCAGGAGTCAAAAGCCGATAGTAGTCATCAATCACAGGGCAAAGGCAGTAGCAAGGTCAAATTCCGGTCCAAGGTCTGAAGAGGGTGCAGTCATCCAAAACAGGTCCACGATAAGACACAGCGAGAGCCAAGCTAGGTGATAACAGCAGATTCAAATCATAGTCCAAGTCCAGTCTTCATGGAAACACAGAGATCCCAATGGCGCCTCAGCAACACCTTGCCACACGCAAAGTGCAGTGGCCAAACATTCCCATTTTATTCCCCTTCCTCCTGGGTGACCAAACACTCACACCCAAACACCAGGTGTCCCAAATCTACTCAGAGTCTGAACTCCACACAGCTAGAGCTTGTGGATCTGGAGTACCTAGCAATTCGTCGGAGTCCCAATCATCCTGCCCACACTTAGCCCCATGAACACTTAAAGAACCATCCTCCCTTCTCCAAGCATCCCAATTGGGATCAGCTCCTGCAGAAACCCCAGGTTCAGAAGTATCCATAGACCCCAAATCCCCAGACATCTCCGGTGGCTGTGCCCATTCAGTGCCCGCTTCCCCAGCCACCACCTGTTCCTCAGCATCCATCTCCCCATCTGAATCTTCCTCAGAAGATCCCCCATATAGCTCTCTAAGTCGCTTCCTGCGCAACTCCTCCAGAGAACCCTCATCACGAGGGTTTTTTCTTCCTCTTCGAATTCCATCCCCATCAACCATAATCCCCGAAGGCGCAGTCACAACATCTGTTGTGAATGAGTTTTCTGAGGCTGTGAGTAATAATGGAGGGATCAGGAGAGGAAGGAAGAACCCTCGCGAGGAGGGCTAGCTGGAAGATTTATACAGGAAGAGAATCAGGGAGATTGATGAGGAGTCTTCCGAGGAAGATTCATGTGGGGGACTTGGATGGGGATTTTGAGCTGGAAATGGATGCTGAGGAACCAGTAGTGACGGAGGAAGTTGGCATAGATTGGGCACGGGCTCCGGAGGATCTTGGGGAGGAATCTGGGTCCATGGATGCTGGAGAGGCTTGGGTATCTTCAGAAGCAGATCCCACATGGTCTGCCTGGAGGAATGACCGGCTGGACTACATTACAGCGCTCTGCTCCTTTAACTCCTGGCTCTGCATTTGACTCTGCAGCAGTTTCCCGCTAACTCTTCAGCGTCTTCCAGTTTCGCTTGTTTTTGCCACTCACAGCAAAGAGCTTTTTAGCCCGGTTTGGGTTTTTGTTTCAGTTTGGAATCGCTGTTCTACTTCTGGATTTTGGGAAAGTTTTTGGGGCTTCATAACTGTTTGCCTTTGTTTGTTTTGCCATTTTAAGCCCATTTTGAGCTTTTGGTCTGAGTTCAAGTACTCTATGTTAAATCTGGATTATGTCTCTGGTTAATCCGGATTATATGCCAATTAATGCTTTTGGCAGTTTTCCTGCTTTGACTGCCTAATAACACTGGAGATTAAGTGTTTCAAGTCTCTGTTAATTTACTGAACTGTTTTTGGACTATTACTTTAATAAACTATATTTTGGCTCTCAGTTGGTGTCTGACCTTTGACAGCCTGTCACAAAGGCTATACATAAACACAAATAAGGATAATGGTTTAATAAGGGGCTATCAACCACTTGGCCTATTCCAGTGGTTGGATACAATGTTTTAGTGGCATCTGAAGATTAATTTAGTTAGTACATGACTAAACTTCTACATTAATGTTGGGTTCTTGAAGACAATAAGCCTGGTGTTTTAGGTAGTAGGCCTGCAGGTATCATGTCTGGATAAAAGCTCATCTGGATGAGCTGATGGATCCAGATTACCAGGTCCAATTGAGTGGCTTGGAACTTTGCTTTCTACATATGGTGAGTGTAACAGAATGGGCCTACCTTGCCAGGCCAGTGTGTAGGAAAAGTTCTAGGCCCTGGGAGAAAAGGCCCGATCCAAGCTAAAGGAGGAAGGAACAGCCTGCTGCTTATATGGTTGTGTTGCCTGCTTGGTGGGGGAGTTAGAGAGTGTTGCCTAGCTACAGAAGGTAGAGGATGCCAGGGAGAGAGAGGGATTCAGAGAGAAGAGTCTGAGAAGGAAGAAGGAAGTGTTTGGAGCTGGGAGAAAAGAACCTCTGTGAAGGGGGGAATTAAAAAGAGCTTTCGGGGGAGAAGTGCTGCATTTTTTGAGAGCCTCTAAGGGACGGAGGGTTTATATTAGAAGCCTCTGGAAGGGAGGACTGAAAGGTTTTGAAAAGCCGGATTAGTTCTCCTGTGAGTGAACATAGTTCTGTGGAAGACAAGTTAAGGAACCATTTTCTTTTAAAGAAACGGCTTGATAATCTTCTGAAAGGATTAAGCGTCTGAACCTCTCCTAATATCTGAGCAACCTTCTAGTTCTAGACCAAATAAACTTCAAAAATTTGTTTATACTTCACCACTAGAATTCAGTATGTGTTATGGTTGAGCCTTATGGCTCTGATTCTGGGAGACGTGGTCGTAAGACTCCTCGGGAGTCAGACACTCTCGAGGAGCGAGAAAGGAAGCGGCTGCGGGACTTATTTGCAGAACCATCTGACGAGGACTCCTTTGAGGGTTTTACTGAGAGAATGGAGGAAGAGATGGTTAGCTCAGAGGAGGATGACATGGAATGGACTCGTGTGAGGGAGGATTTGGGTGCCACTGGCAATGATAGTATGGAAGGCGATTGGGGACCTTCAGGATTAGACCCGTGGACAAGCTGGAGGGATGGAACGGGATCCACAGCTGGGGATGCTGTGGGGCGTAGTCAAAGGTGTTTCAGCTCTGATGAGGAGGATGATGATGAGGCACCTGGAATTAGGGTAACAGCTGATAGTGATGAGGAGTTGTAAACTGGCATAAAATGGGGTTTAGAATCTAGGGCTAATTGCGTTGGGCAAGGTAATCTGGACGAACGCTTGGGCTCTTGCTGGGAATTTCCTGAAGACGGGTGTGTTTCGTTTGCTGAATACGTAAGTTACCAAGGACACTGGCATAGGCGGCGGGAGGAACTGTGTGGGCTTTTGTTGTGCAACCTGTGTTTAATCTTAATAGCTTGGACCTCCGTCGTCTTCTTGACGGACGCCAATTGTTTACTCTGGACTGACTGACTGACTGACTGACTGACTACGACCTCGGACTATCCTTCCTGTGGCTATCGTTGGAACTGGTGAACTACAAACATCTGTACCTGGCTGTCGACCTTCGGACCGGATTGGGACCTCGCTGACCGTTGCTGCCCCTGATTGATGTGTTTGAACCCGGAGATTGTTTGCTGCGTGGAGGAGTAACTTCTTAGTTACTCAATCACAGCTTTTGGTAGCAGAGAAGTATCTGCTGCCAGTTATTTGTGTTTCTTTGAACCTTTGTTCACCAGCTTTTGTTTGTTTAAAGTCCCAGGCTGAAGTAAGCATTTTTGGTTTAACCCGGATTAAACTCCAGTTTAATCCGGTTTATCTTTTGAACGTTTTCTAGTATCTTTTCACTTCAAAGGCGAATGTTTGCCTAGCCCTTGTCTTTTACGGGCGTTTTTGGTTCTGTAACTCCAATAAACTCTGTTGAATCTTATCTGGTGGCGTTCTGTCCTTGACAGATTGCCCAACGCTAGAAAAAGTTTTTTAATTAGGTAATTACGTCAAGAAGACGATGGAGGAGCTCAAGGCTCGTTTTGACCAGCTGCAGGCTGCATTTTACGCTGCACAAGCAGCACAGCCAGCTAAAGGACATGTTATGACTCCCGAACGTTTCGATGGGTCTCGAAACAAACTGCCTTCTTTTTTGGCACAAATTGAACTCTATTTTTCACAGATTAGTGCACAAGCTTTTCCTACGGACGCCAGCAAGGTGGCATTTATTTTGAGTTTATTGACCGGTCCTGCGGGACAATGGGCCACTAATTTGATTTTGGGAAATGACCCAAGTCAAGGACAATTTAAATGATTTCAAAAAATTATTAACTGACACTTTTGGGGATCCCCTCCGTATGGAAAATGCTAGCTGGGCTCTTTATCGGTTGAAACAGGGAAAGGGGTCTGTTTTGGATTATTTAAATAAGTTTAACTCGTATCGTCATCAATTAGACTGGGGGGAGAATGCATTTATGCTTTTGTTTATTGCTGGTTTAAATGACTACCTCCGGGATGAATTGGCACGTTTAGAGCAGGCAGAAAACTGGGACGCTTTGGTAGCTAAAGTGTTGCGTTTGGACGCCCGGTTCGAATCCCGCAAACAGTCTAGAGCAATGTATGCGCCATCTGTGTCTGCGCCTAAGGCACCTGTGACAAAGGGGGAGGAACCTATGGAACTCGGGGTGTTTAGAAAACTGTCTATGGCAGAAAAAGACCGTAGGAGACAATTGGGATTGTGTTTGTATTGCGGGAATGCTGGGCATTTTGCCAGAAATTGTAATGTTAAACCTTCTCAGCTTTCGGGAAAAGGCCAGCCCTAGTGCGACGTGAGTCCAACGCATTAGGGCTTCTAAAGCAGTCACTTGAGGGGAAGAAACATGTCTTTGTACCCATTTCTTTATCTGTTGGGGGAAAAGAACTTGCTTCTACTCTGGCACTGCTGGACTCAGGGGCTACGGTCTCATATGTGGATGTTGGGTTTGCAAGGAAGCATGGACTTCCTATAGTACATAAAGCATGCGATATATGGGTGGAAGGAGCGGATGGGAAACTACTGGAGTCTGGGGTGGTTAATCATGAGACCTCAGAAATAACGTGGGAGGTACAAGGAGTAACGGGAAAGTTTGTGTGGGACATTACACGGTTACCAAGATACAATGTAATCTTGGGAATGGATTGGTTAACTTTAGTAAATCCTCAAGTGGATTGGGTGACGCGTACTATAGCTTTTAAGAGGCAGGAATGTTTTGCTCTAAATCCTTCTCAGCTTGATATGGAGGGAGCGCCTGCTGAATATAGGGAATTTCAAGACTTGTTTTGTAAGAAGGAAGCGGATAAGTTGCCGCCTCATAGACCATACGATTGTGCCATTAGACTAGCAGAAGGCACAAAGTTGCCAGCAGAAAGGTTGTACACTTTAACAGTACCAGAAAGACAAGCCTTGAGGGAATTCCTCGACGAGAACCTAGCTAAAGGGTTTATTCGCCCATCTAGCTCTCCAACTGCTGCACCTGTGTTCTTTGTAGCTAAAAAGACAGGAGAACTCAGGTTAGTTTGTGATTACCGGGTTCTTAACAAGCACACCATTCGTGATAGGTATCCGCTACCTTTGATTTCGGAATTACTATCGAGAGTGCAAGGGGCTAAGATCTTTACCAAGCTTGACCTGCGGGGGGCGTATAACTTGATTAGAATACGGGAAGGTGATGAATGGAAGACGGCATTTAACACGTGTTTCGGATACCACGAGTTCCGTGTAATGCCTTTCGGACTTTGTAATGCGCCTGCGGTCTTCCAAAGATTCATAAACGATGTATTTAGAGACTTAATTGATCAATTTGTAGTGGTTTATTTGGACAATATATTAATTTTCTCTAAGGATGAAAGGGAACACCAGCAGCATGTTAAGCAGGTATTACATCGTCTACGGGGTAATGGGCTTTTTGCTAAGGCTTCCAAATGTGTTTTTCACGTGCCTGAAGTTGAGTTCCTGGGACATGTAGTTTCAGGAAAGGAACTCAAAATGGATCCGCATAAAGTTGACGCAGTCAACTCGTGGCAAGAACTCAAGACTAAGAAAGATGTACAGCGGTTCTTGGGATTTGCTAACTATTACCGAGAGTTTATCTCAAACTTTGCCAAACTCACGGTACCTTTAACGCAACTCTTGCGTAAGAAACAACCGTTTGTGTGGGGACGGGAGGCTCACAATGCGTTTTTACAGTTGAAGTCTAGCTTCCAGGCAGACAATATACTAATCCATCCAGATGTTGATAAGCCGTTCATAGTAGAAGCAGACGCTTCTAGTTATGCATTGGGGGCTGTATTATCTCAAAGGGATTCATCAGGGACTTTGCGTCCCTGTGGATTTTACTCTCGGCAACTAACACCTTTTGAACAAAATTATACCATATGGGAGAAGGAATTGTTGGCTATCAAGGTGGCTTTTGAGGTGTGGCGGCACTGGCTAGAGGGCGCACGGCATCAAATTGTGGTCAGATCTGACCACAAGAATTTGGAACATTTACAAATGGCCAAGAAATTGAATCAACGTCAGATTCGATGGGCTTTGTTTTTCTCTAGGTTTAATTTTAAAGTTCAGTTTGTGGAAGGGAAGGTAAACTTGCAGGCAGATGCATTATCTCGCAAGCCTGAGTTTAAAACCAGTGAGCAGACAGTGTGCCAGACAATTTTGCCTACTGCCTCTTTATGTGTGGTGGAAAACGAGGTTGGGTTACATGCTCAAATCCTAGAGGCTCAGAAGGATGATAACTGGACTCAAGAGCAGCTCATGCTACTGTCAGTAGGGAATCGTACTATGTTGCCTCATTTACAAGACCAGGAGGGGGTATTGGTACGCAATAATAATAATAATAATAATAATAAAACTTTATTTATACCCCGCCACCATCTCCCCAACGGGGACTCGGGGCGGCTCACATGGGGCCATGCCCAAGACAATACAATAGACAAAATATAAAAACAACATATCAGAATGCAATTAAACAATGCAACAATAACACTATACAATACAGAACAAAAAAGCAGAACGTAGCATAACATAACAAGGGCGGGCCGCATGGACACAAGGTTAAAAACTCGGGGTAAGAAGAGATAAGAATAAAACCATGGGGAACAGGGTCTACAGAATACATGTTGGGGAGAGAAACACAGGAGGTATATACAATTACTCTCCGAAAGCACACCGGAAGAGCCATGTTTTTAAAACTTTCCTAAAGGCTAAAAGAGTGGGGGCTAGCCTGATCTCAATGGGCAGTGAGTTCCACAAACGGGGGGCCACAGCAGAAAAGGCCCTCTCCCTTGTTCCCACAAGGCGGGCCTGTGATAAAGGCAGTGGAGACAGGAGGGCCTCCCCAGATGAACGAAGGGCTCGGGCAGGTTTATAGTAGGAGATGCGGTCACGAAGGTAGGCGGGTCCAAAACCGTTTAGGGCTTTATAAATGATGGTCTGCACCTTGAATTGGGACCGGAAAATGAACGGCAGCCAGTGGAGCTCCTTAAACAAGGGAGTGGATCTCTCCCTGAAACTCGCTCCCGTTATTAATCTGGCCGCCGAGCGTTGGACTAGTTGTAATTTCCGGGCCGTCTTCAAGGGAAGCCCCACGTAGAGTGCATTACAGTAGTCCAGTCTAGAGGTAACCAAGGCATGCACCACCGTGGTCAAGTCAGACTTCACGAGGTATGGTCGCAGTTGGCGCACAAGTTTGAGTTGTGCAAAAGCCCTCCCGGCCACCGCCGACACCTGAGCCTCAAGCGTCAACGCTGAATCCAGGAGGACCCCCAAACTGCGGACCTGTGATTTCAGGGGGAGTGCAACCCCGTCCAGCACAGGTTGCCACCCAATACCCCGATCCGACGAACGACTGACCAGGAGGGCCTCTGTCTTGTCGGGATTGATCCTCAGCTTGTTCCTCCTCATCCAGTCCGCCACAGCGGCCAGGCACTGGTTCAGCATCCGAGGGGCTTCCTTGGAGTCAGATGGGAACGAGTAGTGGATTTGCGTGTCATCTGCGTAGAGATGGCAACGCCCTCCAAAACTCCGGATGACCTCTCCCAGCGGTTTCATGTAGATGTTGAAAAGCATGGGGGAAAGAATAGACCCTTGCGGGACCCCACAGGTCAAAGGCCAGGGGTCCGAGCAGGTGTCCCCCAGCTTCACCATCTGGGAACGGCCCTCCAGGAAGGACCGGAGCCACTGCAAAACAGTGCCACCAAGCCCCATCCCAGACAGCCGTCCCAGAAGGATACCATGGTCGATGGTATCGAAAGCCGCTGAGATGTCCAGGAGAACCAGCAGGGTCACACTCCCCCCATCCAGTTCCCTGCGGAGGTCATCCACCAAGGCGACCAAAGCCGTCTCGGTACTGTGCCCAGGCCTGAAGCCAGACTGCGAGCGGTCCAGAAAATCAGTGTCATCGAGGAACCCCTGGAGCTGCGTGGCAACCACCCGCTCCAGAACCTTGCCCAAAAATGGGAGGTTGGAAATTGGTCTGTAGTTGTTACATACGGATGGGTCTAATGAGGACTTTTTAAGTAGCGGTTTTACTACCGCCTGCTTAAAGCAGGATGGAACTGACCCCTGGCACAAAGAGGCATTAATTATAGCCACAAACCAATCCAACAGCCCCTCTTTGGCCAGCTTAACCAGCCAAGAGGGACAAGGATCCAGAGCGCAAGTGGTCGCCCTCACAGACCCAAGAATCCCCGCAATGGACAGGTTTATGTACCGGTGGGTGCACTCAGGTTGGAGGTTATTAGGGCACATCATGACGATCCCATGGCTGGGCATTTTGGCAGATTTAAGACCGTACAGCTCATTACCAGAAACTATTGGTGGCCAAAAATGCGACAGGACATTCTCCGCTTTTGTGATAGCTGCGCCGTTTGTCAGCAGAGTAAGATGCCTGTCGGGCGCCCTAGGGGTTTATTATCTTCCTTGCCTGTTCCTGAGAGACCATGGCAGATTATTTCCATGGATTTCATTTCTGATTTGCCTAGGTCTGGGGGTTATACATGTATTTGGGTGGTGGTGGATTTATTTTCTAAAATTGCTCATTTTATACCATGTTCGACAATTCCAGCAGCTCCTACATTGGCTTTACTATTTACCAAACATATTTTCCGTTTACATGGAGCTCCTGAGGTTATTATTTCTGACAGAGCTCCGCAATTTGTGTCACGTTTTTGGAGACATTTCCATGAGTGTTTAGGAACCAAATTGAACGTCTCCTCAGCTTTTCATCCACAAACGGATGGTCAATCTGAAAGAGTTAATGGCTTGTTGGAGCAGTATTTACGTTGTTTCTGTCTAGAACAACCAACTGCTTGGGTAAAATGGCTGTCGGTGGCTGAGTTCGCCTATAACAACGCTGTACATACGTCTAGTCAACACCCCCCATTTGAGTTAACTTATGGCTTTCATCCGCGGGGAGGGGTGGCACCGTCAACCAATGTGGTTTCCTCTGACCCGGTGTACCGTTCCTCTGAAATGGCTGCCTTGCATGATGTTGCTCGTCGTTTGCTATTAGAAGCTAAGGCAGCGCAAAAGACTCAAGCCGACCGTCATAGACAAGCAGGGGAAGAGTTGGAGGAAGGGGATTTGGTTTGGTTATCCTCTAAGTACATTAAGCAGGCTGGGGGAAAGTTTGCGCCACGGTATTTGGGACCTTTTCCTATTGTCAAAAAAATTTCTTCTGTAGCATTTCGTTTGCGTTTGCCTTCTACTTTCAAGATCCATCCTGTCTTTCATCGTTCTTTGTTGAAGTTAGATACTTCTGGGTGCCGTAACACTGTAGCTGAAGACATCACTGCTGTATCTCCACCTTTGGAGGAGGAGGCCTTTGTGAGAGGGGATAGTGTTATGGTTGAGCCTTATGGCTCTGATTCTGGGAGACGTGGTCGTAAGACTCCTCGGGAGTCAGACACTCTCGAGGAGCGAGAAAGGAAGCGGCTGCGGGACTTATTTGCAGAACCATCTGACGAGGACTCCTTTGAGGGTTTTACTGAGAGAATGGAGGAAGAGATGGTTAGCTCAGAGGAGGATGACATGGAATGGACTCGTGTGAGGGAGGATTTGGGTGCCACCGGCAATGATAGTATGGAAGGCGATTTGGGACCTTCAGGATTAGACCCGTGGACAAGCTGGAGGGATGGAACGGGATCCACAGCTGGGGATGCTGTGGGGCGTAGTCAAAGGTGTTTCAGCTCTGATGAGGAGGATGATGATGAGGCACCTGGAATTAGGGTAACAGCTGATAGCGATGAGGAGTTGTAAACTGGCATAAAATGGGGTTTAGAATCTAGGGCTAATTGCGTTGGGCAAGGTAATCTGGACGAACGCTTGGGCTCTTGCTGGGAATTTCCTGAAGACGGGTGTGTTTCGTTTGCTGAATACGTAAGTTACCAAGGACACTGGCATAAGCGGCGGGAGGAACTGTGTGGGCTTTTGTTGTGCAACCTGTGTTTAATCTTAATAGCTTGGACCTCCGTCGTCTTCTTGACGGACGCCAATTGTTTACTCTGGACTGACTGACTGACTGACTGACTGACTGACTATGACCTCGGACTATCCTTCCTGTGGCTATCGTTGGAACTGGTGAACTACAAACATCTGTACCTGGCTGTCGACCTTCGGACCGGATTGGGACCTCGCTGACCGTTGCTGCCCCTGATTGATGTGTTTGAACCCGGAGATTGTTTGCTGCGTGGAGGAGTAACTTCTTAGTTACTCAATCACAGCTTTTGGTAGCAGAGAAGTATCTGCTGCCAGTTATTTGTGTTTCTTTGAACCTTTGTTCACCAGCTTTTGTTTGTTTAAAGTCCCAGGCTGAAGTAAGCATTTTTGGTTTAACCCGGATTAAACTCCAGTTTAATCTGGTTTATCTTTTGAACGTTTTCTAGTATCTTTTCACTTCAAAGGCGAATGTTTGCCTAGCCCTTGTCTTTTACGGGCGTTTTTGGTTCTGTAACTCCAATAAACTCTGTTGAATCTTATCTGGTGGCGTTCTGTCCTTGACAGTATGTCTTTCTGTGCATCGATATAGGAAGGGGGCCTGTCTGCATAATAGCCAGTACTCTTTAAATTGGAGTTTCCCTGAACTGACTCCGGTGGTAGGTGGGCCAGTGAGACAGGGAAGAGTGAATGATGTGGTTATAGACTTCCATAACACTTCCTATACGTTTTGGGGGACAGGGTCCTGCAATAATGGGATACCCTTAGGCCTGGAATGAGGGTTTTCACTCTTGAAAAACTATGAAGTTTGGGAGGGAGGGCCTTTCACTGATGATTGCCAAGAGGTACAGCCAAAGGAATTTGATTGGGCTTCAGGATCTATGGTGCTTGTATGTCCTGGAGGGTGGTCCGAGGGAGTGACACCCAGCCCAAGGATAGTTCAAACTAGGTGGCTAATAACATAAGAATTAAGTATTTTACAGGTGAATTCCCCTTAACAGTGCTTTTGTTCAAAGGTGATCCCCGAAGTTATTAATAAATAGGTAAAGAAATTGCCCTTTAGGTCCATTCTCTGTGTATGGTCTCTTTAATTCACGGTAGGAGTTCACAAGCAGATTTGAAGTTAATACAGTTCTAGATAACAAATGAGAAATTTTGAGCCCAATTGAACATTAAATTTACCAAATGTATCACAATTATAGAAACATCTGTGCTAGGTAGCTCAGGAAAGATTGTATATAGGCATAAATTGTGTTAAATAGTCCACAAAATGCCCTATTTGTCTCACAAATAGCTGCATTTAAAACATACACCATCTACCCATAAAACATATATTTCAGAATCTTTAACTCGGATATAGCCTTAAAGGAGGAGCTAATTTAATTTTTATGTAAATAATATCATTTTGAATATTATTATTTAAGTTTCTTCTATGATAGAATGGATGTATGTTGCATTAGGTCTGTGGAGCAGTTATTTAAATGTTGTCTTTAAACATCATTTTCCACAGTTACGTTTAAAACACGGAAAAATAAATCTGTATCTTCTAATGTATAGAGCAACATTAAGACTTATTGACATGGGACTGAATGACACAAGGCAAAGATCTTTCCAAGGTAAAAGTCCTACCGATAATTATCAACCTTAAATTTTTTTTAAAAAAACAACAGATTACCTATAAGGTCACAATCAGCAAGCACACCAAATGAATCTGACAAAATGAACATACAAAGCCCTTTCAATTCTGGGAAAAACAGAAAAAAATAATTTCTGAAGTTATTTTCTTGCTACAAAAGAAAGTGAATGCTTCTGCATAGGTTTTATGGTCAGTAATTGCACATCCCAAAGTGCTTCGGAAAATTATTCTCTGAAGAAATTCATGTGGGATTTTTGCATGAAATCATTTGGCCTCTAATATCCTACTTCCTTCTCATGATGAGCTAGTCTCTGTGCATCAACAGGCAATATGCCTGGCTATCTCTCTCTCTCTCTCTCTCTCTCTCTCTCTCTCTCTCTCTCTCTCTCTCCAGTTTGAGGAAATATTCTCTCATCTCTTTGGAAAGCAAAGCAGTGAAGATTTCAGAGAACTGAGAGTAATGATACTATTGAGAATGCAGTGTTCTGTGTGTGTTGTCTGTTAAGTGGGCAGAGGAGACTTTTATGATGGCTGTAAGAAATGAATGTTTTTACAAGCAGCTACGTGCCTGAGCTTCTTAATGACTGTTTCTGTGAGGGAACCTTAAAAAAGTCTTTAAAAGAAACCAACAATGAATGGTGCATTTTGACATAAATTCTTGTCTGCAACCTTGCCTCCAAGTGGAAAACATTACAGTTGAGCTAAGTTTTCGCTTTCAAGGAAGTCCAAGGCAAAGTCTGTGCTCTAGAGATAGACTAAAAGAACATTCTCCAGACCTCCTGCATTTTAGCACTGTTTTTCTAACCCAAACCTTTTGATTTTGTTTTAAGAATTTCTTTTACTTTTATTAAGTGATCTCAGCTAGTAAGGAGTTACTATACACTCAACAAAATGGCATTATAAAGCTTATTATTTATTTATTTATTATATTTATACCCCACCTTTCTCACCCTGAATGGACTCAGAGCAGCTGAGCTTCTTCATGATGTCAGTTTTAATGCCCTAGAGCATTCTTCCTGTGCCTATATATATATATATATATATATATATATATATATATATATATAGACACACACACACACATACATACATCTGTTTGCAGATAATTCTCAATTTCTAAGTATATCAGCGAGGGGAGGGTAATATGAGCAATTATTGAGTTCATAACATCCAACATGTGTGGGTGTAGATTCAGCTGTATGCTGATACATTTTAGTCAATCCGATGAACTCCAGTTTGACAATAGCTGACATCTTCCTATGGCCTATATTATTTGCTCAGTTCTGTAATTTCTGCTAAGCTAGAAATGCTATAACTGAAATATTATGTCCCAGGGCCAACAATCAGACGTTACGGTTACATGCAGTGCCAGACCTCCTCTTTAACAGAAAACAAGTTCTGGGTATATTACATACAGGTGAAATAGTGCACATGTATTAGATATTGCTCCTGTGAACTTTTTGGTTGTCTGTGGAACTCTGAAGTTTTATAAAATACAGATGCTTGGAATTAATTCCTGTCTTGAACAATGTTGTGAATAGGTTAGACCAGTGATGGGCAACCTTTTGCGCTTGGTGTATCAAAATTTGCCAAAAAACCTAGCATGACTTGGGTGGTGTGTCACTTCAAGAAAAAAAGCATAATTTCACAATATGTATAGTTTAAATAACAAAAAGTATAATTGTAATATATAACTGTATTTAATAAACCAAAAACTATTTAACGTACCTGCTTAGTGACTTCTTTGTTCATCCATCAATCGGTTTCTTTTGTCGGTCTTGATATGGTTTAACTTGTGTGGGGTGTCGTGAACTAAGACAAGTGAGGGGCAGGCAGAATTCTTTAACTAACCTGCTTATTAATGACTTTTTGTTGCTGAATATCATTGGCTAAATCTTCAATTGAAGGCTGGTATTTTGTACACTTCTAGCCCAAGCCAGTGCTACTAACTTCATCTGTCAATCTGTTTCTTTTGTTGGTTTTGATATTATTTAATACTGAGAATAAAATCTCACAAAAGGATGTAGAGGGAAAAATTGTGAGTAAAGCCATTGCTATATTTTTCAGGGTGCTAAAAGTGTCTGGTAATCGGTTCCAGGCACTCCAAATTTCCTGTTAGTAGTGACACTCCTCTTGATTCTCTAAGCGACACCTTTCCAGATTCTCAAGCTTTGACCTCATGTCAACAAACACCTGAGCCCAGATGCTGTCTTGAAATTCTGCAAGTTGCATTTCCAAATCATCAATCTGCATCCATTGGAAACCATTTAATTCCAAACTATTGTAGACTACTACATCAGGATACTTAATTATTTTCATGATCTGTTCTAGGCTTCTAAATTGATTTAATCTATCACTGAACTGGTCAAGTAATGAGCCTAAAACATGCTGGTATTTTATATGCAAGCGTTCCATTTCATTCTGTACAGCTGCACTGGCCTTCTCAAAATACCATTTTACTTGAGAAAAATACTTATAAGTTCTAGTTTCTGCATCTCGCTTGAAAATTTTAAGTTTACTTTCAAAAGCTTTTATGTATCCAAACATAATGTCAATACTTTTGCCAAAACCTTGTAACTTTAAGTTCAGTTCATTAATATGAACAGAGATATCTGTAAAAAAAACATCAGTGTGTTGACCCACCTATCATCACTGAGCTGAGGAAGGTTTCCCAGATCCCTATCCTCAAGAAATACCTTAATTTTCTGAAAGCACTCCACAAAGTGCTCAAGAACTTTGCCTCGGCTCAGCCATCTTACATTATTGTACACCAGCAGTCCACTGTAGGTGGAATCAACCTCCAGTAGAAGTGCAGAAAATTCTCGCTTGTGAAGGGGGCGAGCAGCTATTAAATTAACTATTTTTGTAACAACTGACATTAAGTCATTTAAGTCGGTGAATTCTGCCTTGGCACATAAAGCCTCCTGATGGATAATACAATGAAAAGGCACAATCGGATGTCCAATAGCTTCCGTAAACAATTTGACAAATCCGACTTTTTTCTCCACCATGTTTGGTGCCCCATCTGTTGTCACTGACACAACTTTAGAGATATCAATGCTTAGGTCACAGAATGTTTGTATAACAACCTTACATATTTCGCTTCCTGATGTACTTGTTGGCACTGATACTAACTTTATCAACTCTTCTGTCATTTTGAGACCATCAGAATATCGACCAATAATGGCCAAGTGAGCATGTGATGTGACATCAGTAGTTTCATCAAGAGGGATTGAAAAATATTTACAATTATTTATGTCTCTCTTTAATTAATGTTGAATGTTTGTGTTCAGTCTCATTATTCGGTCCTTTATGATATTTCTACTGAGTGGTAACTCAGATACTCTCTTAATAATTGCATCTTTATTCTGCATATTGTGAAATAGAACCGGTGCACATATTAGGAGAGTTTATTTAATAAATTATCCCTCACTGAGTGCTTTTCCATGCTGAGCTATGGAGTGAGCAATGCTCAAACTTTCAGATGTTAAATTTGTAGAGCCTTTTACAAATTTAAGAATGGAATTAGATGGGCTCTTATAAAGGTGTAGCTGCCTGGAAATGTATTCCTTTCTTTCAGCCTCACTTTTTTTCAAGAGCTGGGAATGATTAGTCTCAAAATGTCTATTTATATTCCACATTCTGTTTACTATCATTTCAGTACATAGAACACAAAATGATCTACCATTTTTTCTATAATGCCATACATCTCGGTCCATGTCTCTTGAAAGGGTCAGCTATTGCTACTACCACTTTCTTTACTTAACCTTGTTTTTTTTAATTTTTAGGGTTGTCCATCAGGGGGGCAGTGACTAAAGATAGAATTATAGATAGCCTGTTAGCCCTGCAGGCAATTAGGGGTTAACTAGCCTAACAGGCCACAAGATGGAACATGTAACTGTCTTTTAGGAAAGGGCAGAATTAATAAGCAGAAATAGGGGTTAATAAGGATACACAACAGTGATAATGGTGAAATGGAGTCTGCACTATGCTGCAAGATGGCAATCCTTATGTAAATTAAGATGGCTGCCATTATTTCTAATGGTGGGAAATGGCACCTATAGACAGGCCCTTGTCTCTTCCAGGCTCCTCCTCACTTATCTCAGTAATGATGGTCAATTAGAAATCCATGACACCCCAGAACAGTATATTGGATGATGGTTACTGTGATTATGTGGTTGCGATCACAGGGCCCCCAGAGGTGAGTCCCCTGCACCATTCCACTGCTTCCTGCTCGCTGGGAGGAAGTGAGGTCAAAGATCCCCTAAAGGCATAACTGGAAGTTCCAGAACTAGACGCTCTGTGCCGGAGTTCTATTGCTTTGGCCTATAGATTGTTAGGGATTCCTCTTCTTCAGAAGAGGAAGGGGAGCAAGAAAGTGTTCATGAATCTGAGGGTGAGTTGGAATCTGAGGAGGAGATTTTGCAAGTACCCACATTTCTGGAGAGGTGAAAGGAAACAGAGCAGAGATGTCATTCAGCTGGAATAGCTGCCAGAAATTCAGCTGAGTAATTGGGAACTGCCTGTGAGGGAACTCAGGGCTATAAAGCAGAAGCAGCTGCAGTCAGCTTTTGCTGGTAACAAACTGACTCTAATGCCTAAGCCTTCGCTCCCCTTGTGCCTGCTTCGAGTCTGCATCTAGAAAACTGCTCCTAAGGATTTATTGCTGTTTCCTTGTCTGAAGTAAGACTGCTACTTGGTTTTTGAATTTATCAGAGACTGTGTTTGCCCTAAGACTATTTTGCTTTCTTTTGCATTATACCACTGAGTATGCAGTTCTTTACGTTTTGCTGAAGTAAAGCAGTTTTCATTTACTTACCACATTGTTTTAAGGCTGTTCTTGAAAGACAAAACAGGACAAAGACCTCCATCACAGAGTGTCTACACTACACTACAGCAAATGTTTCATCCTTGGCTACTGCACCTGGCCGTGCAGGAGCCAAGCATGAAATGTCCTTCTTGGCATGTGGCCGCATGTCAGCAAAAATGGCTAGGTGTGTCAGTGCTAACACGCGTGTCATAGGTTTGCCATCACTGGGTTAGACTGAGGTTTGGTGATTCCTTTGGTCATAGTTATTGTCGGAGATGGGAAATTATAATTGCATTGCTTTTCCAATGCATAAGGGCAAGCAGCTATGGCAGAAGCTTAAGAACCCCAAATGCCTCATACTGGGAGACACTGCATTTTCCAGTGCCACAATCTGTGGTGCTTTGGAAACCTTTATACTGCAATGCTGCCTGGCTTAGGGCTCTTCTACACATGAATTATAACTCAGGTTAAATGGGGGTGGCTAAAAGACATTTAGCCATAATGCGAGAGGAATTAGGAGGAATCTGGTTAAAGGCTGGAAAACACATGTTTAAAAGCAGCCCTTTAAACACGGTTTCTCCTGAAAAACATGCACCTTTCATGCCTATGTAAATATGCAGACATGGAAGGCATGTGTTCTCCTTCCCTTCCCACTGTCTGGTCTCCCCCCATTCCCTCTCAATTTACTGGAGGAAGCCTTCCATGCAGGTCTTTCGTTTTCCTCCCTGGAAGATCCAACAGGGGGCCTTTGAAGAGGAATCCCCCCTCCCCTACCCAAAGTCTTCCTTCTGCTCTTCCAAGGGAGGGGGAGATTTAAAATCCCAATTCCTCTTGGATATTTTCCCTGTCTGGAAGGGCCCTTAGGTTTTCTCAGAGTGACATTAACAGAAGTAATGGGTCTCCTTCATTGTCATTGTATCTGGCAATGCAGGATCTTGGTCATCATTTCTTGAATGCCCAGCAACCATGATGATAAGAATGTTGGACTAATGAGAATCTTTGAAATTTGGCATTTGTTTTATGCCAAATCTGCAAATTGTGTTTTTTCAGAGAAACAGCATTTTCTAGACAGGAAACTATATTTTCTTGCTGCAGAAAAATGCTATTTTCTGGATAAAAATACCATACAACAATTTGGACAGAATGACTCTTCAAGTACTACATTTCCTTCCTTCTATCTATCTATCTATCTATCTATCTATCTATCTATCTATCTATACACATACATACATACCATACACATACATACAGTAGAGTCTCACTTATCCAACACTCGCTTATCCAAACTTCTGGATTATCCAAGCCATTTTTGTAGTCAATGTTTTCAATATATCGTGATATTTTGGTGCTAAATTCATAAATACAGTAATTACAACATAACATTACTGTGTATTGAACTACTTTTTCTGTCAAATTTGTTGTATAACATGTTTTGGTGCTTAATTTGTAAAATCATAATCTAATTTGATGTTTAATAGGCTTTTCCTTAATCTCTCCTTATTATCCAAGAAATTCGCTTATCCAAGCTTCTGCCAGCCCGTTTAGCTTGGATAAGTAAGACTCTACTGTGTATATGTGTGTGTGTGTGTGTGTGTGTGTGTGTGTGTATATATATGTATATATATATATATATATATATATATATATATATATATATATATCT
This sequence comes from Anolis carolinensis, assembly GCF_035594765.1. Lineage (NCBI taxonomy): Eukaryota > Metazoa > Chordata > Lepidosauria > Squamata > Anolidae > Anolis > Anolis carolinensis. Next base: position 70,802,594 of record NC_085843.1, on the reverse strand, counting down.
CACATAAAGCAATATATCTACTGGAAAATATTTATTGCACAGAAAAATGGTTTTACCAGTACAGAAAAATCTGCCTTCCATGAAAAACTCACATAAAAATTCTCTGCAGAGTGTCATTCATCTTTTTTTTTTTAAAAAAAAACTGCACAATTATGGAGGCAAAGAGAGAAGACCATTTCTGCATTACCCATTCATTTTTCAAAAATGAGATTAGCACAAAGTATATCCATATTTGTTAGATCTTCTCCCTCATAAAGTAAAATATTAGTAAGGAACAAAGGATAAGATAATTTTGTAATGACATTTAGACCACTATTAAGGAATGCTTGTAGGATAATCAAACATAATATTTTGGAAAGAGGTATTAAAACAATTCATTACCAATTCAAAGATTTAGCTGTATTTTATATTTCTAATACAACCTGTAGACCAGTGGTTCTCAACCTGGAGTCCCCAGATGTTTTTGGCCTTCAACTCTCAGAAATCATAACAGCTGGTAAACTGGCAAATAACTGAGATTAATTCTGTCGTCACTGTTGTTTTGTAAACTACACTGACATTGAATGTGGTCCTATATGGCAGCCTGCATACCAGTTCAAATCCACATGGAGTCATCACTGGGATTGCCTCAACTGCCTCAGAGGCAGGAGCCATGCTGCAAATTGTTTGGTGCCACTGCACAGTCACCCCAGTGGTCCTCCCCCCCCCTATGTTATAATGGTCCCAGCCAGAGCCGGCTCTACAAAATTTTCAAGAGTAGGGGAACAGAATTTTGGCGCGCACCCCCCCCCACACACACACACCAATTGCTCCCATATAAAATTATCAAAGCAGATAATCCACATTATCTGCTTTGAACTGGATTATTTGAGTCCACACTGCCATATAATCCAGTTCAAAGCAGATGATATGGATTTTATATGGCAGTGTAGAAGGGGCCTTCTACACTCCCATATAAGATTATCAAAGCAGATAATCCACATTATCTGCTTTGAACTGGATTATCTGAGTCCACACTGCCATATAATCCAGTTCAAAGCTGATGATCTGGATTTTATATGGTAGTGTAGAAGGGAACCTTCTACATTCCCATATAAGATTATTAAAGCAGATAATCCACATTATCTGCTTTGAACTGGATTATCTGAGTCCACACTGCCATATAATCCAGTTCAAAGCAGACGATCTGGATTTTATATGGCAGTGTAGAAGGGGCCTTCTATACTCCCATATAAGATTATCAAAGCAGATAATCCACATTACCCGTTTTGAACTGGATTATCTGAGTCCACACTGCCATATAATCCAGTTCAAAGCAGATGATCTGGATTTTATATGGCAGTGTAGAAGGGGCCTTCTACACTCCCATATAAGATTATCAAAGCAGATAATCCACATTACCCGTTTTGAACTGGATTATCTGAGTCCACACTGCTATATAATCCAGTTCAAAGCAGATGATCTGGATTTTATATGGCAGTGCAGAAAGGGCCATTATCAAGCCTAAAACAGCAGTGTAGTGGTTTGAGCATTGAACGATGGCTCTTGAGACCTGGGTTCAAATTCTTTTCTGTGCTATGGAAGCCCATTAGGTGACCTTTGGTAAGTCACACTCTCTCAGCCTCTGAGGAAAGCAGCAGCATCCTCTCTTTGAACAAGTCTTGCCAAGCAACCCCTGTTATTGGATTGCCATAAATTAGGAATGGCTTGAAGGCACAATGACCTAATCTCACCTAAAACTAGGAAATGAAGCACCTAAATATTAGGAATAATGTTTGTATTCTGTGTGATAGTGGAATTGATTGTATGGGACTGTTGTGGACTTTCCATCTTTGGGGAAAGATGGTCATCTTTCAGGAATGCTTTAAGTGTGTATTGCTGTATGACAGAATGCGGTTGAATGTGATGGCCATTAAGGTCCCTTCTAATTTTAACGTTTTATTATTCTACCAGCCAGTTGCTGTGGCATAGTCAATTGGTCACCCTGATAAGCACTTAATGGCCTTGGAGCCTGAAAGCCTGGCTTATTCCTCCCTGGGGGAATACTTTGTTGGGTGGTGTTAGCTGGCCCTGATTGTTGCCTGTCTGCAATTCCTCTGTTTTCTCTGTGTTGCTCTTTATTCACTGTCCTGGTTTTAAAGTGTTTTAATGGTGGTTGCCAGGTTTTGCCGATTTTCAATGGTTTATATAAGTATGGAATAATGTCCAGTGTGGGAGAAAGAACTCTTGTCTGTTGGAGGCATGTGTGAATGTTGCAACTGGCCACCTTGATTAGCATTGAATGGCCTTGCAGCTGCAAAGTCAATCAGGGAGGGTGGGGACAAGTGGAGCGTATATATACCTGTGGAATGATGTCCAGGGTAGAAGAAAGAACTGTTGGAGGCAAGTGGGAATGTTGCCATTTGCCAAATTGATTAGCACTGAATGGCCTTGCAGCTGCAAAATCAATCAGGGAGGGTGGGGGCAAGTGGAGCGAATATATACCTATGGAATGATGTCCAGGGTAGAAGAAAGAACTGTTGGAGGCAAGTGGGAATGTTGCCATTGGCCAAATTGATTAGCACTGAATGGCCTTGCAGCTGCAAAATCAATCAGGGAGGGTGGGGGCAAGTGGAGCGAATATATACCTATGGAATGATGTCCAGGGTAGAAGAAAGAACTGTTGGAGGCAAGTGGGAATGTTGCCATTGGCCAAATTGATTAGCAATGAATAGCTTTGCAGCCTTGCAGCTTCAAAGGCTGGCTGCTTCATGCCTAGGGGAATCCTTTGTTGGGAGGTATTAGCTGGCTCTTCCTGTCATAAATGTGGGTGAAATGTCAGGAGAGGGATATAAATAAATTAATAAAAAGCAGGAAGCTGCCAGGCTTTGAAGCTGCAATGCTATTCAATGCTATTCAAGCTGGCCAATTCCAACATTCACACTTGCCTCAAGCAGACAAGAGTTCTGTCTCTCACCCTGGACCTTCCATAGGTATATAAACCCCACTTGCCTAGTTTCCAACAGACCTCACAATCCCCAAGGATGCCTGCCCCATGGGCGAAATGCCAGAAAACAATGCCTCCCGACATGGCCACACAGCCTGGAAAACTCACAACAACCCACAAATAAAAAGCAGTTTTAAATCCTGCTCTAAATTTCTAGCCTACCTCGCAGGGCGCGCGTTGCTGGCCTGGCTGCTGCTAATGGAGGAAAGCAACAGGAGGGGGCATGGCTTCCAGGCACGGGAGAGGGAGGGAGGCCAGTATCGGCTGAAACAGCGCCAAATAGCCAATGGGAGCCCATCCTGAACAAGTAGGAGAGATCCACCCGGCCTTTCCCACTTCGTGTGTCCTTTCCATTTTGCATGTGCAGGCAGCCCTGGCTCTCCGGCTGTAAAGGCAAAGGGGAGGGAAGCCGAAGCAGGTCCAAGGAGGCCAACCTGGCTCTCATCTGCTGCCAAACGGGGGAAGAGAGGCACTGCTTTGTCCCAAAGGGCGCCCGCCCAGAGCTTCAGCGAGGCTCCTTTGCCCCAGCGCCCTCCAAAGCATCTCCAGGAGGCAAGCCCCAGCAGCCTGGACTTCAGCTCAGCTGGGCAGTCCTTTCCAAACTCAATAGCGCCCCTGGGAAGGTGGCGCCCAACACGGGGGCGTGGCCAGCGTGCCGTGTTGGGCCGGGCCTGGTCCCAGCCATGAAAATGGCACCTACCTGCTCTTTGGCACTTTGCCTGACATCAGGTGGAGCACTGGCACAAATGGAGAAAGGAGAGAATCCTGCCCCTTTGCCATCCAACCCCCCAAAATAAAGAGCCGACACAACAAGCTTGGGTTTAAAACTGGGCAACTTTATTGAATGTTACTATTAGGGATTCCTCTTCTTCAGAAGAGGAAGGGGAGCAGGAAAGTGTTCATGAATCTGAGGGTGAGTTGGAATCTGAGGAGACTTTGCAAGTGCCTACTTTTCAGGAGAGGCGAAAGGAAACAGAGCAGAGACATCATTCAACTAGAATAGCTGCCAGAAATGCAGCGAAGTAATTAGGAGCTGCCCTAGCAGCTGGGAAGGGACTCATGGTTATTAAGCAGAAGCAGGTACAGCCAGCTCTTGCTGGTAACAAACTGACTCTAATGCCTTTGCTCCCCGTGTGCCTGCTTCGAGTCTGCATCTGGATTTATTGCTGTTTCTTTGTCTGAAGTAAGATTGCTATTTGATTTGGGAATGTATTAGAGACTAAGAACTGTGCTTGCCCTTTAACTTCCTTGCTTCCTTTGCACTATTCCACTGAGTGTGCTGTACTTTATGTTTTGCTGAAGTAAAGCAGTTTTCATTTACTTACCACAGTGTTTTAAGGCTGTTCTTGAAAGACAAAACAGGACAGCTACCTAATTAAATCTTTCAAACTTACAACTTGAAACTCACTCTAAAGTGTTTCTAGAAATTTTGGTGAGGCATAAAGTGTTGTATCCCAGCCACAGGCTGGCCACAGCCACATTCAAGATGATGACACTGAAGGGGACTTTGGCTTCCAAGATGGAACAGAAGACGATTCTGGTTTGGGGATTTTGCAGCAGTCTGAGCCTCCTGTTAAAGACATGCAGTTTCACTTTGAGCATGATGACCTGCTGGCCCCAGAAGAGTCAAATAACGGTCAAGCTGACATTCTTCCTTTGGGAGTTTTTGAGGAGGATTCCACAGTTGTGAGAAATAATGAGGAGGTAACTGGAGAACTGACAAATAATGAAGGAGCCGGGGCAACTGAAGACCAGGTGCGAGATAACAGTGGCCCTGAGCTGTCCAGGCAGGACCGTTTGTCTTGGTGGGGCTCTGAGCTTCGCAGAAGTGACTGTTTGGCGCGCAAAAGAGAGCTTTCGAAAGAATCAAGCTGTGGGAAAAGAAACTCCTTCTTGGGTTGCTATTAAAAGAAGCCTGTGCAGACCATGCCCTTTGTCAGAGCAATTCATCGCTTCACCTTTGTGCATGTTTTCCCTTGCCAGCGTTTTGGAGTCTAGGGCCTTGTTTTGTGCTTTCTAAGGACTACACTTTGCCTCTGGGATTACTTTGCATTCTTGGACCCTGTTTCTTGCTTCCTACGGATTAATACCTTGTTTGGTGGATTACTTATATTTTTGGACCTTGTGTTTTGGATTCTATGGACTAAGACCTTGTGCTTTGAACTTCATGGACTAACTCTGTGCTTTATGGATTATTGCTATTACTTTGCCTTTTGAACCAATGGACCTTGCCTTTTGAACTGATGGACATTTATGCATTATTGATTCCTTTTTACCTTTGAACACTTTCTTTATAACATTGAATTATCTTTTGATTGCTTGCTTGATCTATATTCTGCTTTGCTTTAATAAAGACCTTAAAAGACTATTTGTGTGCTGACTGGGTATCCTAGCAAGGTGAACTTAGCCTGAGGTGCGACATAAAGCCCATGTGGGGTCATTCCCGACATACCGCTTAGGTGAATTTGAGTGAAACATCAGGTCCCCAGCTTAAACCTGGATGAGCTAAAGGGGAATGTGGTAGAGATTTCTGCCTCAAGGATAATTGAGGTCATAGTCTCCCATTCCTAGGTCATAATCGTTCCCCTTCACGGGATTGTTTGAACCCTAGGTGAGGGTTTCTGCTTCTGGCCTACACCCAAAATGAGGTGCCTTGGGGTGTACATCGAAGATGTAATTCCTTACGTTCTCACCACAGATCAAGGGCAAATGTCTATTTAGCTCCTGACCCCCAACAAATCCTCTAGGATTGCCCTAGATCCTTTTTCAAGATCAGCCAATAAAATTTTGTTGCCCAGTTCCGAAGTACCATCGCCCCTGTAAAGTTCTGATTTGTTATGTTTTATAACATTGTGTGGAATGTAAGAGCCCATGCCATCTGAAAAAAAACATCAGTATGGCCTGATTACCTCTCTTTCAGGCCCCATCCAATTTCTTTCCATCTCCATGCGGCCAACATGGCCTAGGAATAATCGCAGACCATGCCAAGTGGGTTTGAGGCCATGCCTCCTTAAGCTTATGTATGTCATCCAAAACTTGTAAAATCAGGGCCCTGCCTTTAAGCAGTACCAAATCATTGCCATCAAGGTGTATAACAAGAACATCAGGAGGGAAACATTTTCCTGATTTGAACAACAAGGGGAGCAAACCATCCCAACGAAGGCCTCATCTGCCCTTCCAATCGACAAAGGCCATGGAAGCGAGGCTGAGTTGTTGGCCGTAGGGACCTCTATGCACCTGCCATTTTGCCCAGTGCACATAGCTGTGCCCACAGATCAGCACACGTTGTCTACATGCCAACAGGATCGGGTCTGAAAAGACAAAAACTATACCTAATACAGCATATGATGCATGTATGCACGATAGGCTTCGGATTTCCATCTGCCCAGTGATTTTATCTTATCAACATAATAGCCCATTGCAGCAGCAGTGGAAGTAGATCAAATCCTGGACAAATGCATACCAAATTTCTAATCTTTTATGCCTAAAATTTTTAACACCTTGGATGTTAATGCCCAAAATTGGTATTTTGTTAGTGGTGCCCCATCCCCATGACAAAAAAGGGGGCCTGGAGCTGCCCCTCTGCTTGCGACGTAGGATGTTAAAGCTGTAACAGGGCATAATTCAGGGTCACTGCATCTCCAAAGTTTAAGGGTGGATACTTTGCCTTTTTGATCCATTTTGCATGCTCGAATAATCAGTTGCAATCCATCCTGCTGGAGCCGCAGGTCCACAAATTGAAGGGCCCATCGGGATTGATCTGTTTTTGGAGATGCAACTAATTCAGTAACTTGAAGGGCTCAGAAAAAAGCAGTAAGAGCTGCTGCCTGGAATAATAAAGATTCATATTGAGACTCACAAATTTGGGGCCAAATTTGCCTAAGACCCTTGGATATCCAGATTCAATGGCTGGCGACTGTCCCAATGCCTGGCCTGTTCCCATGACAAGCCCTCCAACCACTTACAAATCTGGAAATCAGCAGTGAAATCAAGGTCTTGGTAGTAGGTGACTCCCTCCTTAGAGGAACGGAAGCCATCATTTCCAGACCAGATGGGATGGCTCGAGAAATATGCTGCCTCCCGGGGGCAAAAATACACCATATCACTCAGAGGCTCAGCAGGCTCCTAAAGCCCTGTCACCCTCCCCACCTTATGTTGATTCATGTAGGAACCAATGACACCGCTAGGCATACTTTTCAAAAGATCACAAATGATTTTCGAGCCTTGGGAACAAAGCTAAAACTGTATAATGTACATGTGATCTTTTCATCCCTCCTCCCTGTTGTAGGACACGGCTCTACAAGGGCCAGAAAAATACTACAGGTCAATAACTGGCTCAGAAAATGGTGTCAAGAGGAGCATTTTGGCTTTCTTGACCATGGTCTACTCTTCCAGGAGGATGGCCTACTGGCAAGTGATGGGGTGCATCTCACACAAGTAGGAAAACATCTTTTTGCACACAGACTCACAAACTTCATCAGGCGCACTTTAAACTAGATCCACTGGGGGAGGGAAACAACAGCCTGGCAAACACTATATTACCCACGACCACAGGGAACCGCCAAAAGGCTAAACAGAGGGCTGCACAAACACAGCAAGGACCAAGTACTGAGAGCACGATAATCCCAAATAAACAGCTCTGGGGAAGGTCACAGGGGCATACATGTCTTTACACTAATGCACAGAGCATGGGAAATAAACAAGACGAACTCCAACTTATAGCACAGCACTACACATACGACGTCATAGGCATCACTAAAACCTGGTGGGATGTCTCCCATCACTGGAATGTAGCCATTGAGGGCTATAACCTCTTTCACAGAAATAGAAAAAAGGGTAGAGGAGGGGGAGTAGCTTTATATGTCAAAAGCAGGTACATTGCAGAAGAAATGCAACACTGTAATCCGGGAAATCAGCTTGAAAGCATCTGGATAAGAATCAAGAGAACCGGGACTCAAAAATATCTCGTTGTGGGTGTCTACTACAGACCTCCGAACCAGGATGAAGAACTTGATGATGCCTTCTGTCAGCAGCTGACCAAACAGGCACAAAGAAGAGATATAGTAGTCATGGGCGATTTCAACTATCCTGATATCTGCTGGAAAACAAACTTGGCCAAGAGCACAAAGTCAACAAATTCCTCACATGCCTTGCAGACAATTTTATGGTCCAGAAGTTAGAAGAGGCAACAAGGGGATCAGCTACTCTTGATCTAATCTTAACAAATGTCGAAGACCTGATCAATACAGTAGAAGTCGTCGGATCCTTAGGGGCAAGTGACCATGTGCTCCTGCAGATTGCCATACAAAGGAAGGCTGAAACTAAGACAAGTCAAACACGCCTTCTGGACTTTAAGAGAGCTGACTTCCAAAAAATGAAAGAAATACTGAGCAGAATTCCATGGACGCCAATATTAAAAGACAAGGGAGTTAAGGATGGATGGGAGTTTTTCAAAAGTGAAATACTCAAGGCGCAAATGCAAACAGTGCCAACAAAGAAAGAAAATATGACAAGTGCAAAGAAGCCAGAATGGATGTCCAAAGAACTTCTAACTGGGCTAAGACTCAAAAGAGACATGCACAAGAAGTGGAAAAGGGGAGAAATCACCAAAGAAGAATTCAAACGTATAGCCAACTCCTGTAGGGAAAATGTTCGCATGGCTAAAGCACAAAATGAGCTCAGGCTTGCCAGGGACATTAAAAACAACAAAAAAGGCTTTTTTGCTTATGTTGGTAGAAAAAGGAAGAACAAGGAGGCGATAGGGCTTCTGCAAGGAGAAGATGGGGTGATGGCGACAGGGGATAGGGAAAAGGCAGAACTGCTTAATGCCTTCTTTGCCTCAGTCTTCTCACAAAAAGAAAGCCATCTTCAACCTCAGCAACATGGAATGGACGAAGGATTTGGGGAAATCCAACCCCAAATAGGGAGACAAGTTGTCCAGGAACACCTGGCCACTCTAAATGAATTCAAGTCCCCAGGGCCAGATCAGCTACATCCAAGAGTATTGAAGGAACTAGCTGAGGTTATTTCAGAACCACTGACAATTATCTTTGAGAGTTCTTGGAGAACAGGAGAAGTCCCGGAAGATTGGAGGAGGGCAAATGTGGTCCCTATCTTCAAGAAGGGAAAAAAGAATGACCCAAACAATTACCGTCCGGTCAGCCTCACATCGATACCAGGCAAGATTCTGGAAAAGATCATTAAGGAAGTGGTCTGCAAACACTTAGAAACAAATGCAGTCATTGCTAATAGTCAACACGAATTTACCAAAAACAAGTCATGCCAGACTAATCTGATCTCTTTTTTCGATAGAGTTACGAGTTGGGTCGATACAGGGAATGCTGTGGATGTAGCGTACCTGGATATCAGTAAGGCCTTCAACAAAGTCTCTCATGATCTTCTGGCAAACAAACTAGTAAAATGTGAGCTAGACAAAACTACGGTTAGGTGGATCTGTAATTGGCTAAGCAAACGAACCCAAAGGGTGCTCACCAATGCATCTTCTTCATCTTGGAAAGAAGTCACGAGTGGAGTGCCGCAGGGTTCCGTCCTGGGCCCGGTTCTCTTTAACATCTTTATTAACGACTTAGACGAAGGGTTAGAAGGCATGATCAACAAGTTTGTAGATGACACAAAACTGGGAGGGATAGCCAACACTCCAGAAGACAGGAGCAGAATTCAAAACAATCTTGACAGACTAGAGAGATGGGCCGAAACTAACAAAATGAAGTTCAACAGGGATAAATACAAGATACTTCATTTTGGCATGGAATGCAAAGATACAGAATGGGGGACGCCTGGCTAGACAGCAGTACATGTGAAAAAGATCTTGGAGTCCTTGTGGACAACAAGGTAAACATGAGTCAGCAATGTGATGCGGCTGCTAAGAAAGCCAATGGCATTCTGGCCTGTATCAATAGGGGTATAGCGTCTAGATCCAGGGAAGTCATGCTACCCCTCGATTCTGCCTTGGTCAGACCACATCTGGAATACTGTGTCCAATTCTGGGCACCGCAATTGAAGGGAGATGTTGACAAGCTGGAATGTGTCCAGAGGAGGGCAACTAAAATGATCAAAGGTCTGGAGAACAAGCCCTATGAGGAGAGGCTTAAAGAACTGGGCATGTTTAACCTGCAGAAGAGAAGGCTAAGAGGAGACATGATAGCCATGTACAAATATGTGAAGGGAAGTCATAAGGAGGAGGGAGCAAGCTTGTTTTCTGCTGCCCTGCAGACTAGGCTTCAAACTACAGGAAAGGAGATTCCACCTGAACATCAGGAATAACTTCCTCACTATGAGGGCTGTTCGGCAGTGGAACTCTCTCCCCCAGACTGTGGTGGAGGCTCCTTCTTTGGAAGCTTTTAAACAGAGGCTGGATGGCCATCTGTCGGGAGTGCTTTGAATGCGATTTCCTGCTTCTTGGCAGGGGGTTGGACTGGATGGCCCATGAGGTCTCTTCTAACTCTACTATTCTATGATTCTATGATTCTAGGGAAACCCTGCGCTTTGAGCCAGTAAGCAATAGTGGAAAGCTTTGCCCGTATAGTTTGAGGGGCCAACCCCTTACTTTTCAGGAAAATGCCAAATTGTGCTACATGGTCATATGGAACTGGTGTAATCAAACTTAATGAATACAACTTCCTGAACTCAGTGAACTCCTGCACGGCTCTGATGTAAGATTTCCTGGAACTCGCAGCCAGGGCTAGCTTCATGCCCCTGACTATCGATTGGTTCCAATTTTCCAAAGATGGACTGGCATGCTGTGGAAATCTGTGCTGTGGGCAAGTTTCCTGGAGCATTCCATCTGCATACGGGACAGAGCATCAGCAAGAGAATTGTGTGTCCCAGCAATATGAAAGGCTCTAAACAGTATGTTATAATTTAGACAGTGGAGGGTAAAAATCCTTAAAGCCTCCATCAGTCTGGCTGACTTGGATGTGATAGAGTTGATAACCTGCACAGTAGTTAGGTTATCACACCAAAAATGTACTGTAATATTTGAAAATTGATTCGCCCATAATGTCACAGCTACCAATATGGGAAAGAATTCCAAGAATGTTAAGTCAGAGGAGGTTTCTCTTGTGTGCCACTGCTCAGGCCATAGCTCAGCACACCAATGCCCATTGAAGTAAACACCAAAACCTATGGCTCCTGAGGCATCGGACGCTGTATGAAGGGCATCCTTCAATAATAGGTCCTGCCTCCAAAATGAAACCCCATTGAATTTTTTTTTAAAAAAAACTGCAGCAAAATTGCAAGATCTGCTTTAATATCTCTGGTGATCCTTATATGATGATATGGCAACCTGACGCCCCATATGGCATCACAGAGCCTGCGTCAAAAAGCTCGACCAGGGGTAACTACCCTGCATGCAAAATTCAAATGGCCAATAATCTCTTGAAAATCATGCAAAGTTGCCTTGTTTCGGATTACAAAAAGCTGTATCCTATTTATCAGGTTGAAAACTTTCTGGGCGCAATCTAGAGTACTGTTGGATTGTGTCCAAATTGATTCCAAGAATGTTGCTTTAGTGGCTGGGCCCTCCGTTTTTTCAGGGGCCAAAGGGACTCCCAGCTGCTCAATCAAAATTTGAAATGACCTGTTACAAGTCAGATGCCAGCCAATGCAAATAACTCAGTTTATGGCAAAACAATACAAAAGAGCCTAGAAAACAACCAAAAAGGGCTCAAAACACTTTCTCTTTAGTGTGAAATAACAATGTCCAAAAAGAACTCAAAAAACCCGAACTTGGGATATAATCCGGATTACTCTGGGAAATAATCTGGATTAAAACAAACTACGCCAAAAGGACTGGAAAATTGCTCCACCTACTCGTTGGAGCTTAGCAGATGGAAGAAAGCAACCAGCAACAACCCGCAGCAACCAGCGGGCATTCCACACCCCAGAACGTCATCGTGAAGCTAAACCGCATCGTAAAGGAGAAGTCACAGCCGCCACATCCAGTCCGCGTCGTTAGGGAGAAGTCACAGGCACTGAGTTCCAATCCGCGTTGTTAGGGAGTCATCACAAGCGCCGAGTTCCAGTCTGGATCATTAGGGAGAAGTCACAGGCACCGAGTTCCAATCCGTATCATTAGGGAGAAGTCTCAATCACCGAATTCCAGTCCAAGGTCAACACAAAGAGCCAAAGCGATGGAGGCAAGCTGGCAGCTAATGCATAAAACCAACACAGGACAATCCAGCGCAAACCCACACAATGCTAGCCCCTGTTGCCACTAAAAACCCGGGTTAACACTTACGTCCCAAAGCAGTCTTCTAAACACGACTTCTGAAACAGAGATCCCAAAAGCGCCCAACAAACACCTTGCTGATTGCAAGGTTACATTAGCAACAAACTTATTTTTATTTACAAGTCCTTCTTAGAACTTGAGCCAGCTAATGCCCTATCCACAGCTGAACCTTGTTGCCGCAAATCCTCATCGGAGCTGGAGTCGCCCAACACCCCATCAAACCCACCTCCAGCTGCTGCCCTTCTACGATCTCTCCAGCCAGTCCACCTTCTATACAAACCCATAACTCCCCAGGATCCAGCTGTATCTTCGCTGTGCCATCCCTCAAACGTACCACTGCTTGTGGGTTCCTCACAAATATCCCGGATCTCTTGAATCCTAGTCCAATCCACCTCTTCACTCCCAGAGTCAGATATCCCATCCTCCTGACTCCCAGCCCCATAATCCCCTTCAAAACCCTCAAAGGAATCATCATCAGTGGGTTCTAAAAGTATTTCCCGGATTCTGTTCCTTTGTTGCTCCTCATCGGAGTCTTGCTCACAAGTAGTTTTCCTGCCTCTCCTATCACAACTAGTAGTATCTCTACTCGAAGACTCCATCACAACATGACCGCAGCAACATTTCGCACTATCTGGTCCTGTCAGATTATTTGCAGCGCAGCAGTAGTTGGATGGAGTCAGTGGAACGCAGAACGAAAAGACAACCGAGACGTTGGTAAAACTATATACAAAGTAAGCAGTAATAGTCAACACAAACAGACTTCCAGAAGACAGACGAACACAGGACTTGACCCTTACTCCAGGCAGACAGAACTCAACTCAACTCAACTCAGAACTGAACTGATGCAATCAGCAATGCACACACACTTGTGTCTGGACACTCCCCAGTTCTAGCCACACATTAAGGACATCACAGCTTCTTAGTATTTAACTCTTTCCAGACTATAGTACACTCTGGATGATGCAATAAGAATGCAATACAGACAAGACACAAATTGCATTTAAACACTATCAATACACAAATCCCACATTAACCGGTCCTGTGCCTTGCAATGAATAGAAAATCATCCAAATAATGCAGTATTCTTGATAGACCAAACTTCTTTTTTAGGGCCCATTCTAAAAAGATACTGAAATTTATGAATGCAGCGCAAGAGACAGAGCAGCCCATCGGGAGTGCTCGATCCATATAATACAACCCGTTGAACTGAAAATCCAGGAGCTCAAAGTCCAACGGGTGAACTGGAAGAAGGTGAAAGGCAGACTTGATGTCAAGGTCAGATGCCAGCCAATGGATGAAAATACAGTTTATTGTATAAACAACTCAAAAAAGCTTTTAAAACAAGCACAGGAGCTTGCGACACTTAAACTTCAGTGTGAAACAGACATTTAAACTGAAAAAACTCCAAAAAATCAAACTGGAAAATAATCCAGAGATATAATCCGGATTAAAACAAAACTGCTTAGATTCAGATCAAAGTTGCAGGACAAAATGGAGAAGGCAAAACAAACTATGGGCCGAATCCCAAAGAAGCAAAATAAACAGAATCCTAACTGGGTTATAAAACAGAGTTCAAAGATTCAAAACAAACAGCGTCCCAAAATGGGCTGACTTTTGCCACCGGAAGCAGCACAAACAACCTGGTGCCAAAAACAAGTAACGAAGAGCAAAGAGTTACTGCAGGGTCAGAAGCCAAGCCAAAGACCCGTGACAGAGTGTAACTGCAGAACCAGGAGTCAAGCCGGAATTGGGAGCGGAGCGTTACTTCAGGGTCAGGAACGAAGCCAGTGGTCGGTAACAGAAAGTAACTGCAGAACCAGGAATCAAGCCAGAATTGGGAACAGAGTGTTACCTCAGGGTCAAGAATGAAGCCAGTGGTCGGTAACGGAAAGTAACTGCAGAACCAGGAGTCAAGCCGGAATTGGGAGTGGAGCATTACTTCAGGGTCAGGAACGAAGCCAGCGGTCAGTAACAGAGGGTAGTTACAGGATTGAGAACAAAGCCAAGCCAGAATAGGGAGCGAAGAATAATGCCAAAACAATGTCCAGTCGAAGGTCCAAGATGACAAGTCGTCACAGCAAAGTCCTCGTCAGTGGGTTGACACAAGTAGCCAAAACGACGGAGGTGAACTAATGCAGACAGTAATCACAATGCAGTCTAAAGAAAACCCACACAGTTCCAACCCCCGTCGTAGAAGTAACCCAGAATAAACTTACGTCGGTTGCACAGCCTCAAGCCAGTCTTCAGGAACACGAACACGAAACCCAATGGCGCCCAACAATCACCTTGCCACACGCAAGGGCCCAATGGCCAAATGCCCTCAATTTATTTACAATTCATCTTCAGAACTTGAGCTGGGCACCGCCCTTCCCACAGGTTGTGCCCATTCCTCATCTGAGCTGAAACTACTCTGCCGACGCCCTTACCTACCCTCAGCTGTGGAACTATCCCTACTCCTCCAATTAAACCACCTTGGGTCCGATCCTGAAGGAACCCACGTTTCCTCAGCGTCCCCATCACCAGTGAGCCCAGTCTCCCCATCACAATCCTCTGGAGCGCGTGTCCACTCCATGCCATCCTCTTCAGCCCGTGCCACATCCCCAACATCCATTTCAAGCCCCTCATCCCCTTCAAAACCCTCAAATGAATCCTCATCTGTTGATTCTTCAAATATCTCTTTAAGCCTCCTCAAATGAGTCTTGCTCCCGAGGAGTCTTTCTTCTCTTCCTGCTACTATCAGTAGCATCATTGACCCCAGAAGGCTCATTCTCAACACTTGATGTCACACTTCGCTAACTTGGCTGCTGGACCTCTGGCCCCGACATTCCTAACTTTGATGTCAAATGAGGTATAATGAACCATGCATAAATAGTCAGGAATAGTGGCATTCACCGATCTGCCCTTGGGGTAGGAAAGATGATGAATGAGGTGAAACTCCCCAGGGGCCTTCTTTGGGAAAATTCCTAATGGGAACATCCTCAAATGAAGTGTAGGTGGCGAAACAAATGGACTGAGTAATCTACCCTCAGCCATTCTTTATTAAGTTTTGCAAAGACTATGTCCTCCATGCCAAGAATAGACTTCAAATTTGAGGCTCTAAAAGGGGCTCTGGGACCTTGTGCAGGAATACGAAAACCATATCTAAAGCCACTACGTAAGTAACTGACAGCAGCCAATCTGTATAACAAGCCAGCCACAATTCTAACTGGGCCAAATTAATTGGGCTGGGGCCCCTTGGAAAAAGACCCTGGGCTAGAGGTTCTTTTTGCGGGTTGGTTACCCCTTGCCCCAACCCTATTGGGTTTTCCCTTAATGTAATTTTTGACTGCATGCAGCCCATAACAAATGGCACAGGCATGCTGGAATCTGTATCCCTTCCTGGAGCAAGTTCCTTGGGAGGAATACTCCCAACACAATGCCCACTGTTGTTGCTGCTGCTGTAGTAGCCCTGACTGATGAAAGGACTGCCCTGCTCTGGAATTTTGAATCGTGTGTCTGCTATCCACGTTTTCGCCAGGCACCAGGCACACTGGTGTCAGGACCTCCAACAAAAGTTGATGGTTGTTGAGATCCCATTGCAAAGTGGGACACTGGGCTGCCTGCAGGCGAAACCTTTTGTTTATATAAAAGCCAAACATTTCCAGTAAAGTTGACATAGGCTGAATTGATTATATTAAGGTACTGAAAAAGTGAGTGCATCCTAGAAGGGTAGGCTTTCATGAGCATTCCACTGTAAATCAAAAAGCAGGTGAACCAGTTGCCCCGGTTCTGGTCCACCTTCCGCTTTTTAATAATTTCCTTGCACTCTTCATTCAGCTCATCCTTCTTCTTTTCTAATTCCCTAAAATATAGGGTGAATATATCTATATACTCATTTTTAGTATCCTATCAATAGTTATTTGAGCTAAGTGTGAACCCAATGACATTGCACTAAGTTTATCAGGCGCAGGTAATGGCCAATTGGCTGTACCCCAAAACTGGTGCGATTCTTCAACTGAAGCATTTGACACACTCCGTGCACTTATCTGTCCCGCTGACCTTACCTGAGGTGTTTGTGTAGCTTCCTGAGTATTAGTACTAAGTGGCTAAGCCGGTGCAAGGGTAAGTTGAGTAGCCCCTATCTCCTTTGTTTCTGCCTGTCCCCATGGAAAAATGCTCACACCTTCATTACCTGATGAAATGGTTGGGCCCCCCTGCTCATGTGCCTGAGGTTGCACTCCTCCAACTGTAGAGCTGGATGGAATCTGCTCTGAATCAGCTGGTGTTGATGTGGCCATCTGGGCATCAGTAGCACCTACCATTGGGCATCT
This sequence comes from Anolis carolinensis, assembly GCF_035594765.1. Classification (NCBI taxonomy): domain Eukaryota; kingdom Metazoa; phylum Chordata; class Lepidosauria; order Squamata; family Anolidae; genus Anolis; species Anolis carolinensis. Next base: position 70,786,048 of record NC_085843.1, on the reverse strand, counting down.
CTCCGCCTCTAGAGCAGAAACATGGGAAAAGACTTCAGTAACAAAGACTTACTAGCCACCTGAGCAGGCTGCTGCACATCACTTGGCTTTTTCAAGTGCATCGATGAGAGCAATAATCTCTTTTAACAGTTGAGTCGAGTCCTCCTCTTCATCAGATGATGAAATACTTGGCGGGGGTGGGTGTAGGCACTTCACAGAACTTTTGCCCTTAGGGCCCCCAACATTCTTCCTGGGTGACATGCTACAAGACAACTGAAAGCGATACCATTAAATTCTTAACCCTCCTCACAGGTAGGCCACCTCACCATTAAAAGTGAGGGGGCCGTCAAAGGTGTGGCAACCCATGACCATAGCTGGATTACAAACAACAAGCATGTATCATAGGAGCTCTCCTTGCCATGCTATCTGTTGTGCATAAGCAGATTTCAGTCAGGTCCAATGCAAAAGACACACAAGCAAGAGGAAAAGGAACAAAAAAATATTTACTCTTGTCAGCAGAGTTAAAATATAAATTTGCAGTATTGCATACAAAATCAAGCAGTCCAACAAACATACATAGCCCTTGTAAGTAGCACAGAATAAGGCTTCTTCATCCAAATGAGAGAGTAGATCATAAAACAAATAGCTTTTCCACCAGAGCAAAGAGCATTGCTGTTAGGGTATTGTTAATTCAGCATCTCTAAACTGTATTCTAACATCCATACAGTTATACCCCACCAGGTGTGGTCCAAACTTGCTAGCTGACCTACATCAACAGCTGCACATTATAATTATTATAAGGTTTTCTTTACATACTTGATCCTGTTACAACTTAATGTAACACTATCCTTATTGTACTTCACTATTGCTGTTGTTGTTGTTATTTATATCATAATTGATTGATAAACACTTTATATTTATGAAGGTGGGTAGACTGTAATGCTCACCCTAGTACAGGGGCCACTTAAAAAACTGCCCTAAGCAGAAAAATTCTTCCTGGCCTAACTAAACACATAGTCACTGGGCCAGAAAACTAAAATGGCTGCCATGGCTGCATACAAAATGGCCACCAGGCCTGAAACCATATGGCCCCCAGGCCCAAAACAAAATGGCCATTGGGCCAGAAGACAAAATGGGACAAAATGGCCACCAAGCCCAAGCCACACAGCTGCCAGGACTGGAACAAAATAGCCACTGGGCCTACCACATGGCAGCTAGGCCAGAAAACTAAAATGGCCACCGAGCCTAACAAAATGGCTGCCAAGACCTAGACCTCATTGCTGCCATCCATTATAACTGCAATGGCCACCATGGCCAGACCGCATGGTGACTGTGTCCACAAAACAAAATGGGGGAGGGTTGGGGGAAGGTGCAAAGATGGGTGTCGACAACACACAAGCTAGCCAAGCAGGCAAAGCTTGCAATTAATATAAAAATGGCCGAAAGTTGGGGCACCGTGGCCGAGGCACCACTGATGCGCACACTGGCCGATAAGGCCCAATTGTGCAAACTCTCCTCATGGATGGTGAGGTGCTGAAAATTGAGGCGCCGTGGTAAGGGTGCCGCCAATGCGTGTGCCGGCCTAGAAGGCCAGAGTGCGCACTTCACCCCTTGCGCAGTGAAAGTGCCAACATTGAAGCTCCGTGGCTGGGGCGCAGCCGACGTGTGCACTGGCCTAGAAGGCCCAAGTACGCCTACCCCCCCCCCCCCAAACAGCAAAATGCCTCATAAATGAGGTGCTGCAGCCAGTCAGCAGACGTCGCACTGGCTGCCCATTGGGGGATGCCACCGGCAGTGCAACCAGCCTCCCCCACCCAACCCAGGGGTATGGTAGGGGGCTGAGGGCCCCCAGGGTCCAACACCTCCCCACACACCATGGCACGGGAAAGTGAAGCACCCTGAAAGGAAGGGGGGGCAGACAGGCAAGAAGGCAGCCAGGCAAGAAGGCAGCCAGCCCCCTCCCTCCAGGCCACCCTAAACTCACCTCCTTTGACGTCCAAGATGAAAGTCAAGAGGGGCAGGCTGCTTCCTAGAGGGAGGCTCCCTTCCGGGAGGGAGGTAGCAAAGCCACTTCCCTCCCCCAGCTCTACGGGGGAGTGGGGAGTTTATTCTCTCCTCTTTCAGTTTGCCAGGACTCTGCCTGATATTTGGCTGAATACTGAAAAGCAGGTAGGTGCTGTGTCATGACTGTGGATCACTGGAACATGGAGAAAAGACATAGGGACTGCCATTCCATGTTCCATGCCTGAAGCTAGGAAACACAGAATGGCAGTCAAGATAGTTGTGGCTGGTTCTAGTTGAGAACCAGCCCAACTGTCTTGACCGCCATTAATTTAGGAGAAAGCTGAAATCCTATGGCAGGATTTTGTCTTCCCCCCAACTAAGTTCACCTGGGCCAAGGCCGTATTAAGGTAGATCAGCCCCCTGTGGAGTTTAACAGCTGTAGGGCTGATCCATATTTACACCAACCTCAGTGTGGATGCACCCCAAAACTTCTCACATTCCAAAGAACTGAATCATGACATTTAAAGTGGTTTCAAATAGCATTAATTCTATAGTGTAGATTAATCACATCTTCAGGGCATCCTTGACTTTTCTTTCAGCATCTCTGGTCACAATGAAGCAAAAATCTGACGTCACTAGCATAAACAATTAACAATTATATTGCAACAACTACAAATAAAATGTTGAAGAGAGAGGGTTCTTTTAAACAGTTGGGAAAATGTTTGCAAAAAAAAAACTGGTAGGTTGCTGTTGTTTTTAATCTTGGTTCTGTCTCTTAAACACACATAAAGTCTCTTTTCCAGTAACAAGATCGCGTACCTCTTCCCAAGTAAGGCTTTTTCCCTCTCTAGAAAGTGAAATAAAGAGGCTTGTTTAATTCTAAAAGAAGTATTGGGCATGTGCCATATTGAGTAATGAATTGCAAACTGTTCACATGGGAAAAGAATAATTTGACCTTGTATTTCAAAACATAGAGAGAATTCATTTCAAACTAAAACTTTATTTTTGAAAGAAATGATGAGCTCTCTTTCCATAGTAAATCACAAATAGGATTCAATTTCATTCAACTCAGTGGGGAGCTGCCACTTTAATTCTGTGCCCTAGAGAGTTGAAAGAACTCTGAAATCACATCACTGCAGGCTAATGCAAAGATGGGCTATTTATTTTTTTACAAAACTTTTTAATAATACGGTAATAAGCAGTTGTTAAGACTCCTTTTCAGTGAACCTGGAGGCAAGCCATGTATGAATTGAATAATTCTGCTTTGCCTTTACATTAAATTTGTTTCACCAATGTGCCACTCCAGTTATACTGGAGTGAAAATGTTAGCAATATAAGTACCTGCACTGGATCACAAAATAACCCATTTATTTAGACAAGCTAATTGGGGGAGATATGAAGGTAAAAATATGCCTCCCTGAATTAAATTGTCTTTTTGTCTTCAAATTCTAACTTTGCAGAGAGTGAGATATTCAAAATCAGTCACACCAGAACTGTTATATTTCCTGTTTTTGCATTACCTTTCTAACTGTTCCTGCAATACTAGAAATCTGGGGACAGTTGGAAAATTTTATTTAGGGGACAGAATTCTCATTCTGGAAAGAATTATCCCCATTTTATCCTCATTATAGCTACACCCTAGTCTCCATCCCAGTTTTGAGTTTCTAGATTTGCTTAAATTTAAATGTCTTCCTTCTTTCTTATTTCTAATTCTAACCTGCCTATTGCTTTTGCTTCTAAGTTTGGTGATAGTGGTGTATGAGTGTGGCTGCAAGACAACATGACTATGTAATGTATGACATATAGCAAATCAGATACTATTAACATGCTACTTATGGAAAAGCTTAAATAGTGCTCTAAAAACAGGGATTGCTTTCCCAATGCTCCACTTCCTTTCTATTTATTGTTATTACATTTTTACTACTGGGTAACATTTTGGGAGTTACAGATTTGGGTGCCAAAAACAAATTAGATTGCCATTTCAGTGAATGGCGGACGCGCATGCGCAATTCCCAAAAACAGCACAGAGGGAGAGGACTTTACAGGACTCTCCCACCCTCATTTTTTGAGTGATCTTCTTCAAACTTGGTACAGTGGTAGAACACATTTAACACTGATAGCTCACCAAAATTTGGAACGTTTCCCTTATCCTCTGATTTTTGGCGAATTTTCATAGCTTTTATAATAAACTATTTTTTAATAATTGCAGAAATCTGTTCCTGGTTTGAAAGTTATTTCCTGTTAAATTGGGTTGTCTTTACTGTGAAAGTCATTGTTCTACTTCAGAAACTTTGTTTTTGTGGCTGAAACTTTGTTAAATTGGTGTGTGTGTGATATATACTGTGTATATATATATAGTCCCTGCATATGTGTGTGTGTGTGTGTGTGTGTATAGGTAAAGGTAAAGGTATCCCTTGACGTTAAGTTCAGTCATGTCTGACTCTGGGGGTTGGTGCTCATCTCCATTTCTAAGCCCAAGAGCCAGTGTTGTCCATAGACACCTCCAAGGTCATGTGGCCGGCATGACTACATGGAGTGCCATTACCTTCCCGCCACAGCGGTACCTATTGATCTACTCACATTGGCATGTTTTCAAGCTGCTAGGTTGGCAGAAGCTGGAGCTAACAGCGGGCACTCACTCTGCTCCCGGGATTTGAACCTGGGACCTTTCGGTCTGCAAGTTCAGCAGCTCAGTGCTTTAACACACTTCGCCATCGGGGCTCATGTATATATATATAATATACATACACATACACACAATGTGGAGAATATGTGGAAAGGTAGATAGATAAGTTGGGAGCCACAGCGAAGGCACCTTCCTGGGAGCAAGGTCTAATAATAATAATAATAATAATAATAATAATAATAATAATAATAATAAATCCCTTACAATATCCAAGATGGGTACCATTATTGGCAGAGAAAGCCAAGCTGTAGGAGTTGAAATCCAATCATTTATCCTCCCTATAGAATCAATTTTATATGCATTTTTAGCTACAGAAAAGCTAAAATCAGGACAGTAAAAGAACAACACCCAGAAAATGGGAATTCCAGACAGGAAACAATCAGGGCCAGCTAATACCTCCCAACAAAGGATTCCCCCAGGTAGGAAGCAGCCAGGCTTTGAAGCTGCAAGGCTATTCAATGCTAATCAAGGTGACCAATTGCAACATTCACACTTGCCTCCCACAGACAAGAGTTCTTTCTCCCACCCTGGACCTTCCACAGATATATAAACCCCACTTGCCTAGCTTCGCACAGACATCAAAACCTCACCGCTGGGCCCCTCTCTGTCTCTCTCGGTCTCTCCATTCCCGGCTCCATCCGCCGCCTTCCCGCCTCACAGAGAGACACCAGGCCTGAGCTGAGGCGAGGCGGCGGCGGCCATTTCCCCCCTCCGTCTTCCTCCTCCTCCTCGGCCTCCTTCCCCCTCGCCCCCTCCCATTGGCTGAGCCTGTGACGCCCCTTTTGCTGAGGGGCAAAAGGAAAGGGCCTGAATGGTGGGAGTTTGGGTGATTTGCAAAAGCTTTTTTTTCCTAACGAAAAAAACGACAAAATAAGAAAAAACGGCCTCTCGCGATTCGAAACCGCGATATCCAGACGTGTGGACAATCAAGGCCGTATATTGCTTCAAAACAAACGAAAATAACGAATTAATAACGGGTAACGGGGAAATCGAATTATTTGAGCAAGCCTAATAAGCCCTATTTCAAAATAGGCTCTAGATATAGTTCATTTCAAAAATCAATTTGGAAAAATATGACTACCCCTGAAAACAAGCCCTAACACATCTTTTAGAGCAAAAGTTAATACAAGACCCTGTCTTATTTTGGGGAAAACAGGGTAGCTCAAATTCAATGGCTTATATACACATTTATATAAAGCAGAACACTATCTGCATGTCTAACAGTTTTTGTAGTAGGCTATAATGTGATGACCTCTAAGAAATATACCTTTTGTTTAGGCATTCTAGCCATTCTTAATATGGCATGGTCAGAAAGCTTCAAAGTAGAGTTTGAGTTCAGAAATAACCTCTAATTGGTCCTTCGTTCTGGAGAAGTGACGCAAGGAAGGGAGCAGAAGCATCTGATCTAAAATGTTTACTATTGGAAGAGCAATATTAATGAACTGAAACAACCATCTCCTTCTTTTCTATTAAGGTGTCCTGAAGCACTGGACAGGATGATACCAAATTCCAGATAAACTCCTCAGACTCTAATCGAACCTAATCTATTTTGTGCATGTGTGCATATTGAAGAGTTACAGTTTGCTTTTCAATATAATGATTTTCAGGACAGCCTACAGATCGTAGTAATAGCCCCTACTCACAGATCAAGAGAAAAAAATGCACACCTGCACAGATAAATCAGTACCCTCTAGCTGATTATTATATCATCCTTTCCTTAAGGACAACTACCATGTTTCCCTGAAAATAAGACAATGTCTTATATTAATTTTTGCTCCCAAAGTTGTGCTAGGTCTTATTTTCAGAGGATGTCTTATTTTTCCATGAAGAAGAATTTACATTTATTGTTGAACAAAAAAATGAACATTTATCATATATTGTACAGTGGTTGTCATCACAAACCAGCATAACCAGACAAACTGTGAATGCACTCAAGAATTTCTTGTTACCTCCATTATTTCCATGTACAATCATCTATGGTACATGCATTTACCAATCCTGCATGCGTTGGTGTTCTGTTTGGCGGGCATGTGTTGTGACTGCGCCTTCGGGGATTATGGTTGATGGTGATGGGATTAGAAGAGGAAGAAAAAACCCTTGTGATGAGGGTTCATTGGAGGAGTTGCGTAGGAAACGGATTAGAGAGCTCAATGGGGAATCTTCTGAGGAAGATTCAGATGGGAGTTTGGGGAAGAAATGGATGCTGAGGAACAGGTGGTGGCTGGGGAAGTGGGCACTGAATGGGCACAGCCACCGGAGATGTCTGGGGATTTGGGGCCTATGGATACTACTGAACCTGGGGTGTCTGCAGGAGCAGATCCCACTTGGGATGCTTGGAGAAGGGAGGATGGTTCTTTAAGTGTTCATGGGGCTAAGTATGGGCAGGATGATTGGGACTCCGACGAACTATTAGGCACTCCTGATCCACGAGCCCTAGCTGTGTGGAGTTCGGACTCTGAGTAAGATCTGGGACACCTGGTGTTTGGGTGTGAGTGTTTGGTCACCCAAGAGGAAGGGGAATAAAATGGGAATGTTTGGCCACTTCACTTTGTGTGTGGTAAGGTGTTGCTGAGGCGCCATTGGGATTTCTGTGCATCCATGAAGACTGGACTGGGACTGTGCTTCTGATCTGCTGTTACCATCGTTGCTTGGCTCTTTGTGCCTTTTCATGGACCTGGTTTTGATGACTGCACCCTCTTCGGACCCTGGATTGGAATTTGACCTTGCTTTTGTCTTCGCCCTTGGATTGACGACTACTCTCGGCTTTTGACTACTGGCTTGCCCTCCGGATTTCGCTGCTGCCTCCTGACCTGACCTTGGATCCTCCTGACGACGTCTCTTCACCCTCCTCTTGGAGCTCTTGGCTTTATCTGCACCGTGGAAGCAGTTTACTGCATTTCTAGTTTGTTTGTTTTCAGACCAGTTTGGTGTTTTCTTTTGGGAACTGTCCCTTTAAATCCACAGAGCCGGCTGGCTGTTACAGTAACGGCTTGGAACCAAAAGTGCCTTTTGCACTAAGTTTGTTTGGAGTTCCAGATTTCAGCTACTCACTGTACCTTTTGGAAGGTTTCAAGTTCTTGTTTATTTTGTCTGTTTTTTAGAAGTCAACTCAATTTTTTTTCTAAGCTGAACTGAAGCGTCTTTTTAGTTTTATTTGAATGCCTGCGTGGATAAACAGCTTGGCTTGTTAAGACATACTTTTGAGTTATATTTTTGTTTGGACTGCTCTTGAAACATTGATAATGAAGTGTTTCAAGATATCTTCTGTGTTTATGTTTACTTTTTGGCTTATCTCCTGAATAAACTCTGTTTTGTTCGTTAATTGGCGTCTGACTCTTGACAGCATGCTTCCAAACAAAAACTCTGCTAGGTCTTACTTTCGGGGGAGGCCTTATATTTAGCAATTCATCAAAACCTCTACTAGTCTTACTTTCAGGGGATGTCTTATTTTCGGGGAAACAGGGTAGCAATTGGAATCATGTGTTATTTCTAGTAAGGAGATTGAAATAAGCTTCTCGCAGTTGCTAAAATCTGTCTATATCATGATGACCTTCCAAGGATGTAGGTATGTAATCTTTAAGATCATTGGTCAATATGGTTTGGCTTCTTTTAGCTCTGCAGTCACAGGTTCCTAAACTTCAGAGTGTGCTTGTAAAATGTGACAAAATAGCTTTTCATTTCAAGCACAAGTATATTTTATCATTTTTCAGATGATATTTAAGGATCCACTTGAATGCGTATATGCCTTATAGCAACCAGTCATGCTACAATTGGTGAATAAAACATTTATATTTTGTGAATACTTCTGGAACTGAGAAAAGGATTGTCTGGTATATTCCAATTAATATTTATAAAGGAGGTTTTCCAAATTATAATTATAAAGAATCATTTTAATAGTACATTTTGGATTTCTATTCTGAAATCAATGACTTACATGCAGGTCTTGAAATCTACTCAAAGCAGCTTCATTGATGGTAATTAGGTTTTGACCCTACTTCTTCATCTTCAGTTATTAGAGGGCTCTGCAAATAACATGACCTGAAATTTTATAGTAATTCTTTCATCTGCATTCAACAGCATTTAATTAAACTTTCAATTAATCATTAGTTGAATGTTGGGCCTCCTGCTGCTACAATATATTTGATTAAGAATTAGGCTATGTGTAAGCCTACATTAGTAAACTCAAATTAAGCTTTTCATAAAAGCTAATTTGTGAATCACTTCTTTCAGACCAACAAAACACTGCAGGGATTTTTATTCTGTGCAGATTATATATCTTTATTTAGAACTCGATACAATTGTTATTTTATATAGTATTGTTTTGGGGTTTTCTGCATTGTTCTTTTTTATGAAAATGTTCACAAAACGTACAAATTCTTTATGTTAAAAACAGCTACTGTAGCTGTATGTTCTCAGTGCTTGTTTTGATATGTAATTAATTAAACCACAGATGATTACAATCAAATAACATGATAATTTTTACCTTTGTAATTCATGTCTATTAATGCTATAGGGCAGTCAGAACAGAAATCAAGATGGAAAATGCTGTTACCAAGACAACTCTATATTAACAGATTTCATTTTTTAAAAAAACCAACCCAGCATAGATAACATGCAAAAAATTAAGGGATAAATAAACTTTTTTACACACCTGGCTTCACTTTAATTAAATGTGCTTGAATACATTTCCACCATATTCACATTCGCTGTCCATTGTTACCATAGATACTTGAATAGCAGTGTGACACTAGACTTGAGTGTTGGATTAGAACTGGTAGACAACCTTTGCCCTACTTGGACAAGTCATACTCTCCCACTTTCAGAAGAAGGCAATGGTAAGACTTCTCTGAACAAATCTTGCCACGAAAACTCACTGATAGGTTTACCTTAGGTTCGCCATGCATCAGAAACAACTTGAAGACACATAACAACAATGACATAACAATAAAGCCATGACATGCATTGGAAAACATAAGCATCAACATTTAAAAAAATGTATTTAGGGATGGGCACGTTGGCTTCAAAACACACACACATCCACAAACATGCAAGCTTCCAAAGCCTGACTTTCTCAAAAAGTCTCTGTATTATTATATCTGGAAGACCTAGGTGCCTACAAGATGTTTTTGGCTTATACTACCCAAATGCAAACCTATCACATTGGTTTCTGGGTAAGATTTGTACAGTGGGACTTTGCCGCCTTTGGAGGCTGAGAGAGAGTGAATTGCTCAACCTCACCCAAAGAGTTTCCACTGGTGAGCTGGAATTCGAACCCTGGATTCCAGAGTTGTAGTCCAGCATGTAAACTTCCTGTATTTAAATATATAAAGAAACAAAATAAAAGCAACACCCCAATTCCTCTCATTGTGAGCTAAAATCAATTATTAGTTCTTACTTAACTACACCCACTGAATCAATCTGAATTTGTTAAGACTGCTTTCATGTAATTTCCACTGATTGAAAGGGCTTACACTTCCTCTTATATATCATAGAATGAATATAACAATTCTGTTATGTATAAGTCATTGGGATGAAAGTAATTGCCAAACCTAATACATAACTGTGTATATAGTGTAACTAATACTTTTAGCGAAAAATTGAAATCTCATAATGTGCCACTGACTTTCATACTGACAGGTATGTGACACTATACAATATTGGTAGCACTATGAACTGTAAATTACTAGTAACATTAGTAAGAAACTTCTCAATATAACAAACACAATTGCCAGATTTCACAACTGCATGACTAGAATAGAGAACATGGACATTACCAAGTTCTCCCCCCCATCCTTCCCCCCATCCTTCCATATATATATATATATATATATATATATATATATATATATATACACACACACACACACACACACACACACACACATATATATATATATATATACACACACACACACACACACACATACACACACACACACAGTAGAGTCTCACTTATCCAACACTCGCTTATCCAACGTTCTGGATTATCCAACGCATTTTTGTAGTCAATGTTTTCAATACATCATGATATTTTGGTGCTAAATTTATAAATACAGTAATTACTACATAGCATTACTACGTATTGAACTACTTTTTCTGTCAAATTTGTTGTATAACATGTTTTGGTGCTTAATTTGTAAAATCATAACCTAATTCAATGTTTAATAGGCTTTTACTTAATGCCTCCTTATTATCCAACATATTTGCTTATCCAACATTTTTCCAGCCCGTTTATGTTGGATAAGTGAGAGACTACTGTGTGTGTGTGTGTGTGTGTGTGTACACACACACACACACACACACACATATATATCTATCTTGTTTACAACTTCTTGCTTTGGTCTTTGGCACTCCACCAGTCCCTGCACCTGCTGGAGTGCAGTTTAAATGGTCCTTGCTATTTGTATTCCGGTTCACATTTCTTTGAGCGTGCCTGGAAATCTGCGGTTCCCATGGAAACCCAGCAAATCCTCAGACACCACTTAATAGTAAGGTAAGAGCAAAAATTAGACAAGGAGTCTCTACCTTATAAATTTCGAAGAAAAGTCTGATACTCCAATGAAAACTTCCATGAGCATTTCTATTATCCTCATCTTTGAATATTCACATTCTACATTGGTCAGAATTTAGACATGGCATTAATTCTGAAATTTCACTTAAATGTCTCACCCTGATTATATTCACAGACAACTTTTAGGAAATGTTAACATCATTGTGATTTATTTGACTTTCAAACAACACAGGAAACTAAACAGAATCTTTTCCAAGGAAAAGATCACACCATTTGTGGTAATTAATTTGTAAATTGTACCTAGACCTTCCTGTTATGGAACAGCATAAAATAATAAATAAATGTTCTCAAAGTTCATGGGAAGCCATCTGGTCATAGACATGCCCTTCCCTTCAATCTCTAGACGTCTACATATATGACGAGTAAATAACAATTTTAAAGAATATGGTATTTGGTGGGCTCCCTTTTCTCAAATGTAGATACTTATATATAAGAAGTTTCCATAATCTCAGTCCTTCACTGTGAGTAACCCCCCTTCCCCCAACACACACACAAAACTAAGGACAGGGTTCTCATATTCATTCCTTATCCTATTTAAGGACTCCCCAAACACCATATTATTGATTGACACAAACGTTTTATGAATGTTTTCTATGATGCTGAAATTCACATGATGCCATTTGCCAATTTACTGTTAAAAGTGGTCTTCTTTTGCATTTTGAATACATCAATGTTTCCCATAGCATTTTGGGTCACATTTGACAGTCAAAAAGAAATCTGCATATCAGAAATAATGTTAGATATCACATCTATTTTACCCTTTGGAGGCTTCATCTTTGAAAGTGCCTGTAGCAGGTCAGTTGACTTGCTTTTTTGAGACAACTTTTAATCAAAACGTTATGAGATGCATTTACTTTTTTATTACTGAATATTTTGATTTGGGATGTCAAGATTGATATGAGAAGTCCTCTTTCAGCATGTGCGTTTCTGTCTTTTAGATGAAAGATTGTACTTCATTGCCTTCATGTTTCTTTCCACTTTTCCAGGTCTATGAGATACTGTGTCTCTTTTATGCTTTGCTAAAAAGAAAATTCTCTTTAATGATATGATTCTGGACTGACACTGATATAGCCAGCATTGGCATATATATTCAAAAGAAACAGACATTAAGACTTCTGTGGAAATTAAAACAGCAGTTGATCCCTAGCAGCATTTCTTGTTCAAAACATGCAATATTCCAGTACATGAAGAGCCATAGCAGGGATTCTAAAGTGTTGTTCTTGCTAGTAAGGAGACATTTGGGACTTCAATGGGATTCTTGTTTTTTTTTTAATTATTTAGTGCAAATTAAGCATGGGCATATGTATTCAAAGCCAATGAAATAAGTGGAAAATAGTCAAAATAGTTTTGTAAAATAATTCCAGAACATAATAATCCAGTATGAGGAGAAATTTGTAAGAGGAAGATTTGTAACTAATCATTTTAGTTTGCAGGTTATAGTGGTATTGGTTTTACCAATGAGACAACTTTCCTATTATGAAGCTCAATACAGGTACTCTAACATATGTTATGATGTTATAACATCATTTGGTGCTATCCCATAATACTGTCGCTTACTTGGTGGTTCTTTTTGAACTATGAAGATATTTCATTTAGGTCTATGCAACACATTATCATTTAATTATGCTTATGTTGGATCACTCCAAGCAGTGCCAGTTTGGCCATAATTTTCCTTAAAATGGCTGTTATCTGTATTGGGAGGAGAGGTGTGAAGAAGGGAGGTAGGTACAATTAGAGATGAGTAAGAGATTCATTTTAGTTTATTCATTATAGAATATATATGCAAGTAAAATTAAAAGTTAATGTGGAAGAAACAAAAAAAAAAACCCCACAGAGATGTACCCATCTAGACCAAGAATTTTGAGTACTTTAAAAATGCAGAAACACCTTTTTAGTGTTAGGAAATTTTAAGGACACCCCTGAATTACAAATCTTCAGATAATGTTTTTTCCCAAAGAAAACAATATTTTTGCATAAAATGTTGTCTTTTGTGCAGAAAATGCTACTTTTGGGGGGGTGTCAATAATTTCTTCTTTTTTTCATAATTTTCTCCAGAATGTTTAAGGTCCGGATCTTTCTAGGTGTTTAATTAATGTGTAGTAAATTGGGAAAACCCAGTTTTCTCTGCATTAATTTGCTTTTCCTTAGACATCGTTTAGATGCCTAAGGTAAAAGTGAGAAAGGTCCCACATATTGGGCCTGTCTGGAAGGATGCCTTGTTTAGTTCTCAAACTTCTAGACAATGCCGATGCTGAATTCCATCCCAGTGTTCATGAGAATGTATGTGACCTTTTTATACTCCTTGGTGAGTAATAGCATTCAGAGGGAATTGTTTTATTACATTTTTTCTTATATTTATTTATTCTCCACTTTTTCTCCCCCAAAGGGGACTCAAAGCTTCCATCTTCACACTTCGCAGCACGATGGTTACCGTCCAAATTGCCTTCTCTCTCTCTCTCTCTCTCTCTCTCTCTCTTTCTCTCTCCCTCCCTCCCTCCCTCCCTCCCTCCCTCCCTCCCTCCCTCCCTTCTTTCCTTATTGGATTATGTGACTCCTGTGTAGATAATTCTTAGATGTTGCATATGCGAAATGGCTATGTGACTGTTGCCAAGATGCCTATATTTGCACAATATCCCCACGAAAATCTTTGTGTGTGTTTGTTCTTGTTTTGCTTTTTGTTTCTTTTTGGATAGAAGTTACTAGTTCAAATGGAATTTCATCTACATCTATGACAATACAAGTTGAACCAATAGTTCAAAGGTATTCTGTTTCCAAGTCAATGTCCGGAGGGTGGTTGTAGTGTTCATAGGTGTGGGGCAAGAACATGTTTTCAAAAACATCAAAAAGACAAATAAATGTTGGTAAACAAGAGTATACGAGTACAAAATCTATATATATAAAAGGATAAAAAAATTTCAGCCTAGGACAAAACAACAAAGCCAGAAACACTAAACTTGGCAACACAAACCCTCATCCATGCCTCTACGTTCATACAACAAAAAGAAAAGAAAAATAAAGTCCTAATTAGAGGGAAAGGAATAATTGTTTTTTATCCAATAGCTGCCAGTTACAAGGCTAAACTCTGCCCACTTGGTCTCCTAGAAACCTACTCAGCTCAGGGGACAGGCACAGTTAGGCCTCAGGCCTCTTCCACACTGCCTATAAAATACAGATTATCTGATTTTAACTGGATTATATGGCAGTGTAGACTCTGTTGGGAATGGAAGAGCCGTTAAGCTCTAATCACCCTCTTTTTATGAGGCAAATTCCCATTAAAATAGCAGAGTAAAGAATTGCAGCAGGGTGAGACTTTAGACTTACGCGAGTGTGAGTTTCGGAAGGCCTCTGTATCATCAGGAAGGCAAAAGGGATGCAAAGTTAGCTTTAAAGATTAAAAGCATTTATTGAGGTAAAAAGAAATCCATTGATGGATAGAAAAGGTTTGGATCTAACTAACTGATCTATCCTGTTCTAATACACATAGACGGATTAAAATAACAAAGCTCTATAGATAGGCTACATCTTGACTAATAGAGGACAGAGGTGCGTCCTCTCTGGAACAAAGCAGGAAGCTGGAATGGCGATCAGCCTCGTGGGTCTGGTCACTTCTTCTCTAGGGCCATAAACATTCGAAAGGATCAAATTGGGGAAGTTACGTCAGAGCCCTAAGAGAGATTACATTTCTAGGAACATCAAAGGGTGGGCTGATCTAAATAGGATGGGAACCAGGAAACAATGGTGAATCCTATCTAGGCATGCTTTGGAAAGGGGGGAAGGATTCCCTCAATCTAACTCTATCATCTATCTGACTACATTTAGACTTGAGTAGTCCAGGATGAATCCCAACAGACTCAAGGCCCTTCCACACAGCTATATTACCCATTTATAATCTTATATTATCTGCTTTGAACTGGATTATCTTGAGTCCACACTGCCAGATAATTCACTTCAGTGTGCATTTTATACAGCTGTGTAGAGGGGGCCTCGTATAATCCAGTTCTCAGCAGATAATATAAGATTATAAATATACAGTAGAGTCTCACTTATCCAACATAAACAGGCTGGCAGAACATTGGATAAGTGAATATGTTGGATAATAAGAAGGGATTCAGGAAAAGCCTATTAAACATCAAATTAGGTAATGATTATACAAATAAAGCACCAAACATCATGTTATACAACAAATTTGACAGAAAAAGTAGTTCAATGCTCAGTAATGCTATGTAGTAATTACTGTATTTACAAATTTAGCACCAAAATACGACAATGAATTTAAAACATTGACTACAAAACATTGACTACTAAAAGGCAGACTGCGTTGGATAATCCAGAACACTGCATAAGTGAATGTTGGATAAGTGAGATTCTACTGTAATATGAAATAATTACTGTGGTAATCCAGTCCAACCCAATTCTACCATGGAGGACACAATCCAAGCACGCACAACAGATGGCCACCCAGCCTCTCAATAATAATAATAATAATAATAATAATAATAATAATAATAATAAGAATAAGAAGAAGAAGAAGAAGAAGAAGAATATCATACAATCATAAGGTTAGGAGACACCCCTAAGGATCATCCAGTTCAACTTCCTTCTACCATGCAGGACGACACAAACCAAGCACTCCTGACAGATGGCCATCCAAGATCTGCACAATAATAATATAAATCGAATCATAGAATCAGTCAGTTAGGAGAGACCCCTAAAGGCCATCCAGTCTAACCCAACTCAGCCATTGGATGATACAATCCAAGCCCTCCCAACAGATGGCCAGCCAGCCTCTCAATAATAATAATAATAATAATAATAATAATAATAATAATAATAATAACAACAACAACATACAATCCTAAGGTTAGCAGATACCCCTAAGGATCATCCAGTTCCTTATATCATGCAGGAGGACACAATCCAACCACTCCTGACAGATGGCCATCCAATATCTGCACAATAATAATACACATCGAATCATAGCATCAGACAGTTAGGAGACACCCCTAAAGGCCATCCAGTCCAACCCAATTCTGCCATGCAGGACACAATCCAAACACTCCCAACAGATGGCCACTCAGCCTCTCAATACTAACAACAACAACAACAACAACATACAATCCTAAGGTTTGGAGTGACCCCTAACGATCATCCAGATCAACTTCCTTCTACCATGCAGGAGGACACAATCCAAGCACTCCTGACAGATGACCATCCAGCCTCTACATAATGATGATGATGATGATGATGATGATGATGATAGAAGCATAGAATCCAAGAGTTTGGAGAGACCCCTAAGGGCCATCCAGCCCAACCCTTTCTACTATGCAGCAGGACACAATCCAAGCATTCACAACACATGGACAACGTATAAATACTTTACAATACTACACAGGGACATAGACCCCCTCTACCCTCACCACTCTCACAGTACACAAACAACCAAATGCATACAAAACATAAAGACAACCATACAACAGACAGTCAATCTCACCACTACCTCAACAAGTTCTCACCAACACCACCAGACAATGCCACAGCAACGCGTGGCCAGGCACAGCTAGTAACATATACAATTATAGCTCCATGAGGTCCCATTAAAGGTAAAGGTAAAGGTTTCCCTTGACGTTAAGTCCAGTCGTGACCAACTCTGGGGGTTGGTGCTCATCTCCATTTCTAAGCTGAAGAGCCGGCATTGTCCATAGACATCTCCAAGGTCATATGGCTGGCATGACTGCATGGAGCGCCTTTACCTTCCTGCTGGAACGATACCTATTGATCTACTCACATTTGCATGTTTTCGAACTGCTAGGTTGGCAGGACCTGGGGCTAATAGCGGGGTGCTCATTCTCATAAGAATTCCGGAATGGGAATGAAGTCCCATTACTGGAAAGTAATTGTTGGCACCAAAAGTAAAGTCACTTTATGTACAATTGTACAATTCCCAAAATCTTATTTATCCACAGGCACTATTGAAAGGTCACATTCTTTGACTACTTTAATGCCTGAAAGTGGATCAAGATGCCTTTTGTCTGCAGCCATTTGTATTAGGATGCAAGTGAGCAAGAAAAGTAAATTCAGATTCCATTAAGCAGATGAATCTGAGCTGTGCCACCTCGAAATAAAGTGTAAACAGATGTAGCATAGGCCTTTATGACCTGTTCCATGAGCTGAAAAGATCACCTTCTGGGAAGATAATGCATTTCCTTGTGCTCGTTTAATCCTGATCCTCTTTAAAGCTCAGCCTAACAGCTTTACCGTGTTGTTACAACTATATTCTCAGGTAGAAAGGAAACATTTTAGGAGCCAAGCTGTGATATCAAATATCCAAAAAAAAAAAAAAGGCTTTTATCTGCCTAATGGCCAACAAATGATAAATATCAGCAATGCTACCATCTGAACCCACATCGACACCAACTATTGGATGAAATGTAAGATCTTTATTTTATTTTTTAAAACCACGATTTCTGTAGCTATGAAATTATGGTGTCACCGATACTAACTACAAGACTTCTTAGTGCAATCAGTTTTATGTTGGATAAATAAATATAATATTTCATCAGGTGAAATAGGCACTGATTAAATTGACAGCCCCAAAATAATTATAATTGGTATCTGTGAAAGAAGAGATGCGATCTGAAAATGACTTCATTTCCTTGTTATGTATAAACTGACAATCAGGCATCTTCATTCAATGTAAAAAAGTATGAATATTCACATAGCTCAGCCTGTTAGTAGCCAATAAACATTTGAAATGAAAGAGAAAACAAAACAGGTAAAATAATGGTACTGTAGCATAAATGTAACCTGGGTTATATTCATTAGCTTAATAATTGATGCTAATATCTGATCAGAAAGCCATTTGGGAAAGTACAGGAAGCCATTTTAAACAGAATCAGTCTATCTAGCACAGTATTGCCTTCTAGCAGTCTTTCAAAGGTTTCAGAGAAGCTTTTTCCCTAACCCTCATTGGGAATGGCTTGCAATAAAACTGGAGAACTTCCAAATGGGAAACATGTTCTGCACTGACCTCTGTTCCTTTCCTATAAGGCCACTGTCACCTCTCTTTAACAGGTCATTAGTGAGTGCCAGCTTTCTGTTTCTGAAAATATCTCTACTTTAACTGATGTATCACTTATTGTGTAGCCTTTGCCCATATAGTTTCAAATCAAGCTATGCATATATGTATAGAGGCCCATTAGTGCATGTCCCTTAGTAGATTAGGTTGATGACCTACTAATTAGTACATAATGAGTTTTACTCATAAATGGTTGGATAGGTCCATAGAATAAATGATGTGCAGTTACTCAGAGGTGAAACACTGATTTACTTTCACATAACTATGCACAGTGCTGCAGTTTTAAGAAGTTCATTGGTTTGTCAGAAAAAAGTTAATATGCTGCTTTGATATACAGGCAGTCCCCAACAAAATAAGTCCTGTAAGTTTGTTCTGAATTTCTTTGTAAGTCCGAAAAGGTACATTTTAAGTGTAGCTCTAGCCAAATTTTAGTGTGTGTGTGTGTGTGTGTGTGTGTGTGTGTGTGTGTATCTTTTGATAGCATAGAAAAGGGTGAATACCCATGTTGTACTTGTTTTCTTGTCTGTGCCTCTGTTCAGAAATTTTCGCCTCACTTTCTGTCTCTGTCATAACTGGATTTTGAAAAAATTGGTTTGTGCTGGAAACAAGGATTGGTGATAAAGTTTCAGTGGAGACACCTTTTCCCTATGATAACTTTCAGGAGAGAATTTCCTTTCCAAGGGGTAGATTTCTCTCATTTTCTCTTCTTTCATCCCCATTCGTAACTATGAGTTGTTTATAAGTTGTATGTGTGTAACTCAGGGACTGCCTATATTCATATTTATTCACAATAAATAAACATGAATACTAGAGAAAGAACATTTAACTGCACTGGATTACATTATATGAGTCTACATTGACCATATAATGCAGTTTCCAACAACATTATATGACAGTGTAGATGAGACCTCAGAAGAATATTCTCTCAGGGGTATGCCAACATATATAGGAATACAAAGGAAAATGCACACATAATTGGGTGCTTATGTATATTTGTGGGGAAAACATTTTTAAAAGCATTGCATAAGTTTAATATATTACAAGGGGTGATTTCTTAAACAAGATTTTTTTAAAAATGAGCCAAAATGATATTGCAGCTAAGACGCAAATGCTATTTTAGTCTGCATTAATAGCATAATGTTTTCCAACTCAATGGAAGTAATGTTTCCTCTACATCTTGTTGAATGGGTCAAGCGTTATCTGTATTGCATTCAGTGCCCCATTTTAAGAAGGATATAGAAAAAAGAAGGTTAACAGTGCTGGTATTCTGTAGCTTGGATACTGTAGCTGGAGATCCTGTACTAAACAGGGAGTTGCTTACCAAATTGCTTGCCAAAATGTATATTTTCAATGGAATGCACATAAAACTACAGACAAGCCTTTGTGCAGACCTTTTGAAAAAAATCAGTAGAGATGTGCTTCAAACAGGCCATATATACATTTTGTGCCTGGATAGAATCATCCTTAGCCTCAAATGAAGGCAGATGCTTGTTTCTTGTTTGTGACAAGGAGCAGTGGAAGAATTTAAGACTTTGGTGAATATACACAAACATTTACAGATTTGCTGAACCCTATTGTTGTTAATATCAATGAAAGCTATTGTATGATACTTTATTTCAGATGATCTTTGTACTGCCCTCGAAAAGTGTATGTCCATTTTTATTTTCAAGCTTCTTTTGATAATCTGTGTTTTGCTTTGCAATTTCCCAAATATCTAATGCTTAGATAATATGAATGTGTGCTTTATAGCATTTCTTGTAGATAATGGTTTTTTTTTAAAAAAAGAAAATTACCCTTTTGTTCTATGTGGTAACCATTTATGAGAAAAGTATTGTTATTCACAAAGAGGGTTATATATTATAAGTTATATTTATTGAAAAAATAAGCTTGTGGGCTGCAATACCTTTGTGCAAGTATTGCACTTTACTCTCCACCATAGGAGAGCACATGATTATGATATGGTCTGGAAATATTCAGCTAGAAGTATTATGACAGGCATTAGTATAACATCATTTTGGGAGTCAGAAGATGGCAGTCTTCACTCATTAAATACTCTGTAGAATCAACAATAGTTCTTGGGGAATGAAACATAAGCCAAATCATAATCTCTTGCTGTATACTTAGAGGATGATTTTTAATTTTACATGATGAACATGAAATAAGTAAAGGCAAAATAGCTACTGCTGTTTTGCTTCTCTGAAGAGAACAAATATTCTGAACCTTGAAGTGCTTTCCTATTTTGTCCTGCAACTGAAGGATATTACAAAATGAGAAGTGCAAGAGTCAGCCATATTGATAGCACAGCCTAGCACATGCTATTTTCATCAATTTGATTGACAAACTGAAACATCCATTACTGATAATTACAGCCTCTGTGTTCAGGTATTCCAGTGTTTTCATTCCCCAAATGACAGACAGACAATTGCAATTGATCATGGAATATTACATTTTAGGAATACAGGCAGTCCCCGAGTTACAAACATCCAACTCACAAACTACTCATAGTTAAGAATGGGGGTGAGATAACAGAAAGTGAGAAAAATCTTTCCCTCAGAAGGGAAATTCACTTCTGGAAGAATTATCATGTGGAAAAGGTGTCTCCACTGAAGATTTCTCACTACTCCTTGTTTCCAGAACAAGCCAAATTTTTCAAAATCCAATCATGACAGAGACAGAATGTGAGATGAAATTTTCTGAACAGGGGCACAAACAACAAAAGAAACACCACAGGTGCATTCACCCTTCCCTATGCTATCCAAAACTTATATGTATATATATGTATATATTCCTACTTACATACAAATTCGACACAAGAACAAACCTACAGAGCCTATCTTGTTCATAACTTGGAGACTGCCTGTATGCTGTCCATTACAAAATAATGTTTTATTTTGTATTCTTTATTTTCCCACTGCAACTGTCTTCTGAGCCCTATCATTTCAATATAAGTAGCTTTTGTCATGTTTCTTGCATCTCTCCCTCCCTCCATTGGCAATCTAATACATTCCCTTTATCCCCTCTTCCAAAGATCAATTAATCCTTGAAACATTACCATTTAAAATAATTGTTATTTTTATTTCTATAGATTTAGTAATAAAATATGAAAAATCCAAAGAAAGACAAAAACAACCCAGAAACCAATTAAATATATTAGTAAATTGAAGACATATTTTTTGTCCTGATGTTTTAGCTTAAAAATGAGGTCAATCTCATAAATTGGATGCAGTCACATACATAAGGGTTCAAACTCAGAATACTATGTGAGAAAGTGGACCCACAGAAATCATCATCCATCTGATTGTGTGGGATGAAACCCTAAATAAAATGGAACCAGGGTAGATGAGCCCAGACAAGCGGAGAGGGCACCCACCCCCTTCCCAACCCTCCTCCAAAGCCTTAAAATTAAAGAAATCCTTACCGGGTCACAATCAGGCTGCTCCGGCAGCCCTCTTAGCACATAAAAATGATGTGCTAGGAGCCGGTGGGAATTGCTCCTTCCCCTTGCCTCCTGGCACATCATTTTTATGTGCCAGAAGAGCTGCCAGAGTTCTTATTCCCTCTTTTCCATGATCCCTTTGGTTCAAGACTTCATACCACAGTATGTTTCCTCCCCCTATCTTTTATCTTTCCAAATATAATGACTTTTTTTCAGGAAGAGATCTTTCCTTTTGTACTTAAGTTTTCTTGAGCTCAGATCATACTAAACAAATCAATTAAATGTGTACAGTGCTTTATGTGAGATGGAATATCAGTCTGATGACCTCATCACACAGGCAAAATTGCCCGTCCTACGGCATTTACCCCAATTCAGGGACAAGGCCCACCAGATCACATCAGATGACATAGATCTACATTTTGCAGGGTTCTGTCCCTGAACTGAGGTGAAAATGTTGTAAAAGGGAGCAGCGAGAACACGAGAGGCTTCCCATGTTCTCATTGAGAAAAGATGAGATGAGGGGTGATGTGAGCAATGTGGAGCATGGGGCGACAGGTTCCCCATGCCCCACGCCAGATTCACCATAAGCCATGGCAAATCCCCCTGCCATCACCCAGCTTACAGACCTCAGTGTGATGAGGTCCTAAGTTTTGATTTTAGAGTCCTGGACACCAGAGTTCAAATTCTAGAAAAGCCATGGAAGTTCATTGTGAACTTAGGCAAGTCACATTTTCTCATTCCTAAAGGAAGGCATTAATGAAACTCCTGTAAATTAATTTTGCCACAAAACCCACACTTCAAAATATTAGATATATTGGACTTGAACTTAGGGAAAATACACAAATCAATTACTGATAGCCATAGCAAAATGAAAATTTCATTCAAGTGATCTAAGAACAAGATAAAACCTAGCTAGTCAAGCTGAGAATATAAATAAAATATTCTTAAATAAATGTCACATTATACTTTCAAGGTATTTTCACTTTCAGTGGTGTGTGTATGTAAATGCTACATTAAAGACAAGACTTTTCTTCATAAATTCATAATACCACTGGGGATCATTTGTCTGAAGGGTGTAATAGTCGCATATCTGGAACAAATCTGAAGCACTTATATCATGATGCAATCTGCTACAGTCATTATTCCAAAAGATTGTCAAATATAGCCATTCCAAGAGCTGCATTTGAAGCTCATTAAAATTCTGGGCTTCATCAATGAGCTTAGTTCATCAATAAAACTACCCCAGTTCACACCAGCTGAAAGCCTGAGCCATAATCTCTTTTTCAAACTGCCCTCTGGTAGATTAAGTCGGCTGTATTAAAAATGAAATCAAGAGGCAGAGTCCTGGCTGTATCTAGATGCAGAAATGAGAATGG
The DNA here is from genome assembly GCF_035594765.1 of Anolis carolinensis. NCBI lineage: Eukaryota > Metazoa > Chordata > Lepidosauria > Squamata > Anolidae > Anolis > Anolis carolinensis. The sequence goes on along the minus strand of NC_085843.1, from coordinate 70,762,921 downwards.
CCTTAGTGGCAAGAGAAACTACAGGAGGTCTGGAACTCCTGTGGCTTTTCCTGCAGAAATAGTGATTGGAAGCAAGGTGGGGGGCATGTACCCAAACACTATCATTGGATGCATATTGGGAGTCAATTTAAAGCATTTTGGTGCTATTTTTGTATGTTATCTCTCCAATAGTGTCACTAATCGAAAAAGTTTCATCACTTGCACACAGCAGTCACATTCATTTGCAATTGCTGCTGCTACTATTGACAGAGGAAATTAAAATGGACATTTTCAGCATTATAGGAACTAGACACCTACATGGATATAGAAAATATCATCAGTTCAAGAAATGAGATATGACTGGTTTGTCAAGTACTTGATATAGTCACACAATTGTTTATTCATAAAAAAACTTTGATGTGGGTGGAGGGCAAAAGGTTGCCATAATACTACGCAGTCGCACAGGCTTTAGAAAGTTAACCTTATATTTAGGCTGAAACCACATGAGGGATATTTTCCCGTTTCAATTCGCAGTGTCCTGCCCCAATGTGATCCCATTAACATCACATTCAATCAAAACTCAAATTTATCTTAAAAGTGACATGGGGTAAGTCTGACTATGCCTGTAGAGAGAATCTCAGACCTTCAGACACTCAAATATACAAATATCTAAACACATACTCCGAACATAAGAATAAATTGGCAACACCATTATTGTTGCTTCCAAATTACCAAGTAACTGTGTAAGATCCCTGTATCATTTGGTTCTTGTTGAAACTCGAATGGAGCCCTCTTTTTTGCCTCCATAAATCAGACTATTATTATATAACTGGATATATTTTTTATTTTAATGGAAGTGCTAATTAAAGCATGCATTCAGAAAATAGTGTGATGCATTTCTCCTCAGAATCTGCTATGGCCCTGTTCACAATTAGTCTAATAAAATAACACTTTGATTCTATTTTAGCTGTTGTGGCTGCAGTGTATAAAATCCTTGGATTTGTTGTTCTCTGAAGAATTGGAACTCTCTGGCAAGATGCCTAGTTGCTTCTACATAAACTGCAAACCTCAGGGTGCTATAGGATGCAGCTGTGGCAGTTAAAAGTGGAATCAGAGTGATATAGCTGTGTAGTATGCTTATCAGACAGATGCAGACAGGGTCTGTAATGTCTGGGTGATCTCCAATGACCACAACAAAGGGGGAAATAACACCCCCCACCCAAAGACAAGCAAACAACACTTGCATAAAAACTATCCCATGATGGAAAAGCAGTCTGATCTTCCTTTCTTCTGTTATAACACATTTTATGATAGGCAAATATCTAAACTAGTCAAGGAAGATTTTTGAATTTACCACAACACCCCCCCCCCCCAATTAAATCATAAATGCTGCATGAACAACCTTCATGACAAAATGCTCATGTTTATTGATCATTTACTTATTCTAATGTTAATGCAGCTCTGTTCAACTGGCATTCTTCAGGTTGTTCCATTATACTTAATGTTGTGGGAGAAATATCAGTTCCATCATTTAATCTTTGATAAATAAATCTGATTATAGCATTTTTACTTTGGCTAGATGAGCAGAATTGCATCTTGCAGAACTATATTTAATACTCTCATGCTGCAGTCATGCCAGCTGTAGAAGTTCTGAGCCAAATGATGAGCCAGACTTCATCTGTTTGGAAGACTATGCAGGCTTGTCTACACGGCTTTAAGGTAGAAGGCTCAAAGCTTTGGGCAGAGGTATGGGGGTGTTCATATGGCTTTTAGACTGTGACACCAGTGCCATCTGTTCCCAAGGGATGGTGAAAGACTGTTTGTTTCCAATCTAATTATAATGACAGAAAACAATGCTACATGCCAAATTAGACTGAAAATAAAACAAATGCCATACTTATGTCTCTACAAATGAAGAAAAAAGACCAATAATTATAGAGAAGGCCTACCCAGTATAGATGTGTTAGAAAGAGATGCAGTGCTAGAAAAGATAATGCAAGTCGACACATAAATGTTTTTGTTAGAGCAGAATGCCACACCACTTCAAAGTTTGACAAACATTTGGAATTAAAATTTGCCTTTTTGATGTTAGACTTAAGGGACATTTTTTACTTTATTACATAAGCAACATAAGAAGCCACAATCACAGAGGAAATAATAAACAACAGTCAACTATAAACCAAATAAAGCACTTAAAAATCTGGCCCAAAGCTTATGATGCATGCCTTTCTTTAGAAATATATGTACAAATTAATCCAGAAAATTATCCCACACAAACTCATGGGAGCATTGTAGGGATCTTACAGAATTATCAACAGGAATCCAGTTACATCATTATAAGAAGATTTAGAATTGGAAACTTCTGTAATATCCCGACCTTGCTGCTATAGCATTACTATGGAGGGAAATCATCAACGTGACTAATGTGCATTGGGACTAATGGAGAGTAGGGCTGATGAACATAAGACTATGATGCATCGGGACACAAGCTAAGGAATACTGGAGTGCAACAGTAAAACTAAATGTACATCAGGATACTCTTGCTGGTATCTTTTTACACATTTTCATAGTTCAGTAACAGAGTTCCTTAGTGTCCCTGCTACGTACACTCACATAACGTAGATCATGATCATGATAAAGCATTTTGCTCTGTAATACATGGATGACAAATGCTAAAAAACAAAACTGAAATCTCCCCCAAATAATTTTTGTTGTTGCTTGTCTTTGTTAATTGATAAATTAATTTCTCCATCTATTTTCTTTCCCCCTGCTTTGGACCTCATTTAATCATGTTACCAGGCAGGGTTTAAAAATGTTTAAATATTTGTGTTAAAGTGTAATAGTTAATTAACTACTTAAATAATTAATGGAAATATGTATTCATTTTTAAAGTGTTCATGAAATCAACATTATTTTTAAGGAATAACTTCGATTTCATGAACATTTTAAACACAAATGAAGTCACTTTAAATTATAAATCTTCACTTTTAAAGAATTAACATCAGATATTTTTTCTTGAGTAAATATTTTGATGCATTATTTGTTTTTCTAAAATGCCTAATCAGAAGTCAATTCAAGAATCCAGAAAAATTCTTAACATGATGTTTGACTTACCTGGCATGTCCAGATTGTGAGTTGGGAAGGCTGGGCACTTAGGCAGCATGAGGGCCGGTCGCACATTGCTATTGTTGAGTCAGCTCCGACTATGAATTGAAAGAATCTTATTGTTTGCCCTGCTTCCAGAAAGCTAATATTGGCCGATGTGGACTAGATGGGTACTTAAAAGGGGGAACCAAAGCATGCCATCCTTAGCTTATTTTGACTTTCAACCCATCTACTCTCCCTTTCCTTGATTTTCTTTCTTTCTTGGTAATTCGTCAGAACATTGTGAGGGAGGTTGGCATGAGTTATGGATCCAAGATTGGGGAACTGGGGGGATTGGTCTGGGATCCCAGTGTGGGGCACAGGAATATCTAGCATGGAGGTTTCACTCAAATGGTGGGGCAGAAGCCCAGTGGGTACTTTTTAGGCCATTTTAGTCAATTTAGCACCAGGCCAGAACAATGGACCCATTCATCAACAGGAAAATTGGTCACTGCTTAGATTCAAACCCATGTGAAGACCAACCCTGTGTCTAAAGCTGTAACCAAAAAAAGTTTGGTTTAATTTCCAAAGTAATTCATGTGCCAGTTGGTATTGTATTGCTGAAGAGTCCATCTCTCCTAGTTGCATGGTCAAGTGAGAAATGAGCTTTGCAACAATACAATAACCAAGAATCGTTAAAATTTGAACCATAGAATATACACTTCTCAGTCTGTTTCAGCTTAAGTTATTTTCTATTCAATATTTCCATTGGTTTTGTTTTATCTGGAAGACAACATCTGAATGTAGAAGATTTTTTTTTATGTTGCATTCCACCACCTACATATCTTTCATTACTTTGATCTCTGTCACCGTGGTTCCAGTTCCTTTATTGTTAACTTCAGTCTGTGATGCTACAGGAGATGGTGTCATTTGGAGATTGTGCTGTTAGTAACAATGTTGTGTAAATTCTGTTTGTCTTATCTTGTTTTACCTTCTAAAGACTCCATTTGTTGTAATTATGGCATTTTTTTTCTCCTGAAACTGCTAATTAGGCAATAGCCATGCTTTTCTTAATGGCATTCAACTTTTTAAGATTTTCTAAAAACCTTTAAAACATATCCTTGTAATTTCCTGTACCATATCTCATTTGCGTATGATATTCCAGCACAGTGTCTAATCTTAAGAGTACACAATTTAATAATTTTTCATATTTTAAAACAATTTAAAAATACTTTTTTAAAACAATTTGACTCAAAAACATGGTGTGGGGGATTCATGCTGGCTATGATTGTGTGAGAGAGAAACAGGAATTATACCTTCCCTCTAATCTGGGAATTTACTTACATATGACTCAAACTGCTTTATCACAACAAAAGCCAAAAGCACTTCTAACACTGAGCCAAGAATAGATTATGGGCCTGGTTAGTGGATAAGAAAGAATTGGGCAGCAATCAAAGTGATAATGGGAATATTTTGCTATTTTGCTCCATTTTGTTACTAATAATTACTATTTGCACTCTTGGACTTACTTAATTCTTACTATTTTGTTCATGTCCTTGATTAAAATTCTATAAAGGTAAAGGTTTTCCTCTGACATTAAGTCTAGTTGTGTCCGACCCTGGGGTTTGGTGGTCATCTACATTTCTGAGACGAAGAGCCGGTGTTGTCTGTAGACCCCACCTAGGTCATGTGGCCAGCATGACTGCATTGAGCACCATTATTTTCCCGCAGAAGCAGAACCTATTGTTCTACTCACATTTACAAGTTTCCTAACTGCTAGGTTGACAGAAGCTGGGGCTAATAGTGGGAGCTCACTCTGCTCCTCAGATTCGAACCACTGACCTTTCAGTCAGCATGTTCAGCAGCTCAGTGCTTTAACCCACTGCACCACCAGGTTAAGATTGACTGAACTTACCAACTTAAGGAAAAGACCTAATAAGTTCCCTGGCAAATCGACTGCAAAGTGAGAGAAGACAAAATGCTCTTAATGTTTGCTAAGCTTTTTTATGTTGATTAAGTGTGACCGTTTCTCTGAACTGAATTTTAGTATAACTTTGGCTTCCATAATGGACTTGTGTAGAACCTTTGCCAGCTCCTGGCCTGCAATCTCCATGGTCCATGCATCTTCTCCTTGGGCCACACATCTTGCACACTCACTTGAGCTACCTTATACACCCAGGAAGGTTGTCTGGGAGCCATTGGTACTGATCACCAGCATATTCATCTGTGGGATAATTATGCCTCGGACCAGACACAGATGAAAGGGGGGGGGGGTGGTATTGTGCAGAAGTTCCCAAATATAAACTGTTGCACATAGATGATTTTCTAAATTCTTCAGTTGCAGTAGCTTCTAATCAGGGGGGACAACTGCCTCTAGGGGGCGCAGTTGAGGTGCTCCCACGTGCGCGCCATTGGCCCACCTTCAGCTGTGGACCTGCCTTCAGGGCCTGGCCCAGGGCCAGGCCCGCCTCCGGGCCCAGGCCTACCTTAACCCACACCTATGGCAGGCATCCTCAGAGGTTGTGAGGTCTGTTGAAAGCTAGGTAAGTGGGGTTTATATATCTGTGGAAAGTCCAGGGTGGGAGAAAGAGCTCTTGTCTGTTTTAGGTTAGTGTGAATGTTGCAATTGGCCAGATTGATCAACATTTAGTGGCCTTGCAGATTCAAAGCCTGGCTGCTTCCTCCCTGGGGGCATCCTTGGTTGGGAGGTGTTAGCTGGCCCTGATTGTTTCCTGTCTAGATTTTCCCTGTTTTCAGAGTATTGTTCTTTTTTACTGTCCTGATTTTAAAGGGTTTTTTTTAATACCGGGGGCCAGATTCCCTTTTGGTGGCCTTTTAATTATCTGCCTTGATATTCTGGGTTATATGTCTGAGTGGAAGGACCCTCACTGCTCTTCCACACAGCTATATAACCCAGAATATCAAAGAAGAATAACTCACAATATCTGCTTTGAACTGGGTTATCCGAGTCCACACTGCCCTATATCCCAGTTCAATGTTTGGTGCTAAATTCACAAATATAGTAATTCCTACATAACATTATCATGTGTTGAACTGCTTTTTCTGTTGATTTGTTGTAAAACATGATGTTTTGGTGCTTAATTTGTAAAATTATAATGTAATTTGATGTATAATAGGCTTTTCCTTAATCTCTCCTTATTATCCAACATTTTTGCTTATCCAACGCTTTTATTTTTCAGTGATTGGTTTGGGGGGGGAGGTGCCAAAATTCTGTTCGCTTACACTTGAAAATTACCTAGGGTCAGCCCTGCTTCTAATACAGATATTTGGGATACTTCACAGAAAAAGTGAAAGCTGCATGAACATAACAAAAATTAGATGACCTAGTCATGGTTGCACCATGTGGATAATGGGAATCCAATTTTGAATGTCAGAGTGGAGTCATGAAGTTTTGTTGTGGATTTATATTCACAACCCTTATCTTAGATTGTTCTCTTAGTAATAATTCCTTAGATATACCCACTAAACATTGCCTTCCGACTTGCAGGTTAATCTTTAATGACCTCAACATATTGATGAGATCCCTGCGGTGATTCACACTCCCCCTCCACCTCAGCAAATCAGCAGGGCAATGATGATAACCCGTGCACTGCCTTGCCAGCAGTGATGCTTCCCCATCACATGTGGGGAATGCATTGCCATGGTTTCTAACGAAATATGGGAAGCCTCCTGTGTTTCCGGCTTGCACCCTGGTTGAGCCACGAAGCCCTGCCAAAAGTGAGCCTGTGTCATCTGATGAGCAGCATGGGGCTCTTTGTCTCAGCTGGGGCCAAAGTATCCTATGACGCTGAAAATGAATAATGTGATGAGACCCTAAAATTCTCCAAGAGATCTGTTGTTTATAGCAGTCAGTCACAGGCTTCAAGGCAGAATTTGGGCTAGCAGATGAAATTAATTATCAAGAAATTTTAGCAGTAATAAAGATTTGACATCCCTAGAAGCAATAGTTGACTTTAGTGCCTAAAATACATAAGCCATCTGCATGTCTGAATATGATTACCCTACTGTTACATCATAATAGCTCCCTAAATAAAGGAGGCTTGATAGCTAAATGCTAAGCAACCTAAGGTACCTTATACCAGACAAGGGCAAATGCCCTTCAGGTATTTTAGACTTCAACTTCCACCAGTTAGCTAGAAAATAGTCTTTTCTAATTTGGATATATCTCCCAAAACTAAATAAAATTAGTCATTTCCAATACATTTTGGGACAAATTGGTTTTGCTCAGCATAACCTTTTTTGATTTAGTAGGAAATGAGTTTCTCCTTACTGCAAACTCATTTACAAGTCAAATGTACATACAAGTATACTGTCACCTATCTTTTAAAAGGCAGACCGCTTCTAGAAAAAAGATCACTTAATGTTAAAGTGTTTTTAAAAGTCTGTCCAACTCCTTTGATAGGCCAGTGACCAAACCCAGGATGGAAAATTACACACACACCCCATCCCGGAAGTGCTTGATTCAAATTTGTATGGACAGTTTTAGGGCTCATCATCTATACCTACCACAAAATCCTGGGATAGTCTAGAGAACAAAATGCTCCAGACTGCCCCTAGAGACCTCAGAGCTGTTCAGACACTATGTCTTCAATCCACAAAATGGATTTGGCTTGGTACCCTTTCTTGTCCTCCCTGTTACAATGACATATGGCTGCAGAATTCCAAACATCTCCTGGCAGTTGCTGATGTCAGCAAAGGCACCAGCCAATGGCCAGGAGCTCTCTGGAGTTCTACAGCCATCTGCCACAGCAACAGGAGTAACCCAACACCAATACCTCCTCTTTCTCTTTCGCTGTCTTAATAAGTCACTTACACAAAGTTCTAGTGTAACTTCCTCTGGTACACATATTGATCCTTTTTTCTTATTTCTTACCCCCTTCACACCATAGCTTAATTGGTTGTCCCATAGATAGCTCTTCTAGATTCTGTTTTATCAGTCTACATTGTTTCAGGTAGTCTGTATACAAGCACTTTCAATTTTGCTTGGTAACTGGCAGGTTGCTTTTGTATCTGCTTCAACAAGACTATTAATATTCCTCATATCCAGCCCCACTCAACAGTCCAATTGCAACATTTTTCCATGAGAATTCCTAACTAGTTTTCAAAAGCAGTATTTTTATGAAAAGTGTTACAGAAAATGGAAGGTAATCAACACAAGTGTGACTGAAACTGGATCTGTATTATTTATTTATTTTATTCATTTTAAATTTAGGAATAAGTGTTTCTTGCACAAAATTAGTTTCAGATGTACTCTTGGCCTTACTGAATTCTGGGAATCTAGGCTTGGGGCTAAATCCAAGATTGCTTCCCAGTCGTTTTTCAGCTGGAGGACTTGTTTGCATTTATTTATTATCATGGCCAAATATTTTACTCTATTGTTTAAGATCTAAAGGAAAATAGATTTTATCACAATGAGGGATTGGGAATGGGAAGTATTGTAACACTCTTTCACACTAGTAAATGACAGACCACCCCTCACACCAGTGACATTAATGCTATTTTCTAGTTCACTTGCAATATTAGGTCCCATCTACACTGCCATATAATGCCGCTTCAAACTGCATTACATAATCAGTGTACACTCATATAATGCAGTTCAATGCAATCTAGGGTGCAGAAATCCCTGGACCTGACAGCAGGTTCACACAGAAAACTCTCAGTCCCAGAAAATGGTATCTCTCCATCCTCACAGCCTTCCTTTGCAGCAGATCAAAATGGAGGGTGGACAAGGGACATCTGGTGGAATTTTTTTAAAAAAATCACTCTGTTATGTGTTGGACCTCATTTGTGCACATGCAAATATCTCAATGTATAGACAAGCAGATTTCTTATATCACTACACCAAATTGTTAATTCAAGCACTGTTTAATATGATAAAGTTTAAAAGAAAGCACTTTAGAGAGTTCTAATGGCTTTTTACTTGTGCCTCCCTTGAGTATGAGCATTAGAGCAGTCCACACAGAGGGTAGGGAAGGAAAGCAAGTGTTTTGCATGTCTTTGAAAGTGCACATTTTTGGGGCAGAATTGGATTTTCAGCTGTTAACCCAATTCCACCCACACTTTGCCCCCCTTTAAACCCAGTTACCTCTGGGTTTTTAGCCATGTGTAGAAGGGCCTGTATGCTGAAATGAGTCTTTACTGATCATACAAGGCAGAGTAGTTGCAGAGCCTGGCAATTGTTGGGATGCCTGAATGATGATCCTCTGATCAACTGTGGACATGCAAACATAACATCAGTCCAGATAGCACACCAGCTAATTCAGAATGGGAAAATCAACTGCAATAATAATAATAATAATAATAATAATAATAATAATAATAATAATAATAATAATAATAATAATAATATGTTTATTTATATCCCGCCTCCATCTCCCCCAAAGGGGACTCGGGGCGGCTTACAGCAAATCAACATACAAGCAATGATAAAATATAAAACATCAAAGGACAAAAACAAAAACCAATAATAAAATAATCACAATAGGTGAAAAAACACAACACAGAATTAAAACATCAAATTAAAAACAATGAGGTTGCAATAGTGGATAAGCAAGGTGCACATTAGATAGATAATGTAAATAGACAAAGTGCATTAGAATCATTTAAGGTCACGTTAGGTAGGGAGGAGTCCTGAATAATATCAAGCAATCAGGAATCAGGGGAAGAGCGACCAGTGCAAAAGGTCGAGGAGCATAATAATTGTGATGGAAAAAGGTGATCTTAACCAAAGGCCTGGGTGAAAAGCCAAGTTTTCAGACTCTTCCGAAATGCCATCAAGGTGCGGGTTTGCCTGATCTCCCCAGTCAGCGAATTCCATAACCGGGGGACCACTACAGAGAAGGCCCTCTCCCTCGTCCCCACCAACCAGGCTTGTGACGCTGGCGGAAGCGAGAGGAGGGCCTCCCCCGATGACCGAAGAGACCGTACAGGTTTGTAGGGGGAGAGACGATCCCGAAGGTAGATGGGTCCCAAACCGTTCCGAGCCTTATAGGTGATCACCAGCACTTTGTATTGGGTCCGGAAAATGAGCGGTAGCCAGTGGAGCTCCTTAAACAGGAGGGTTGACCACTCCCTGTATCGGGCTACCGTTAGAACCAAGGCTGCCGAGCGTTGAACTAATTGAAGTTTCCAGGCCATCTTCAAAGGCAGCCCCACGTAGAGCGCATTGCTATAATCCAATCTAGAGGTAACTTAGGCCTGAACCACCATGGCCAAGTCAAACTTCACAAGGTATGGTCGCAGCTGTTGCACAAGTTTTAGTTGTGCAAAGGCCCTCCCGGCCACCACCGACACCTGCGCATCAAGTGTCAGTGATGAGTCCAGGAGGACCCCCAAGCTACGGACCTGCGCCTTCAGAGGGAGTGCGACCCTGTCAAGCACAGGTTGCCACCCAATACCCCGATCAGACATACGACTGACCTGGAGGACCTCTGTCGTGTCGGGATTAAGGTTCAGCTTATTCACCCTCATCCAGCCCATCACAGCTGCCAAACACTGGTTCAGTATCTGGGGGGCTTCCTTGGAGTTTGGTGGAAAAGAGTAGTAGAGTTGGGTGTCATCTGCGTAGAGATGGCACCGCACTCCAAAACTCCGGATGACCTCTCCCAGCAGTTTCATGTAGATGTTAAAAAGCATGGGAGACAGAATGGAACCTTGCGGGACCCCACAGGTCAATGGCCAGGGGTCTGAGCAGGTGTCCCCCAGCTTCACCAACTGGGATCAGCCCTCCAGGAAGGACTGGAGCCACTGCAAAGCAGTACCCCTAAGGCCCATCCCGGAGAGCCGTCCCAGAAGGATACCATGGTTGATGGTATCAAAAGCCGCTGAGATGTCCAAGAGAACCAGCAGGGTCACACTCCCCCTGTCCAGTTCCCTGCGGAGGTCATCCACCAAGGCAACCAAAGCCGTCTCAGTACTGTGACCAGGTCTAAAGCCAGACTGCGATGGGTCTAGAAAATCAGTGTCATCCAGGAAACCCTGAAGCTGCAAGGCAATCGCCCACTCCAGGACCTTGCCCAAGAAAGGGAGGTTTGAGATAGGTCTGTAATTGTTTAAAATGGTTGAATCAAGGGAGGCCTTCTTCAGGATTGGCTTCACTATGGCCTGTTTAAGGGAAGAGGGAAATTTACCTTGATCCAAAGAGGAATTAATTATCCTCACAAACCAGTCTCGCAACCCCCCTCTGGCTGATTTAATTAGCCAAGAAGGGCAAGGATCCATGGCACAGGTAGTTGGTCTCACCGCATCAAGGATCCTGTCCACGTCATCTAGGTGAACAAGCTGAAACGATTCCCACAAGATAGGACAGACAGGTGCCTTGGTTAACTCACATGGCATTGCATCAAAGCTAGCATCCAAGTCATGACGGATCTGAGCGACTTTGTCTGCAAAATGGTGCGTGAACTCGCTGCACCGAGTTGCCGTGTCCTCGGGTGCCTCCTCACCCTCAGGAGGGTGGAGGAGCTCCCCGATGACACGGAACAACTCCGATGGTCTATTAGTTGCAGACGCTATGCGGGCAGTCATGAAGGTCTTCCTGGCTGCCCGCAAAGCTGCGGAGTCGGCCCTAATAGCAGCACTAACCCGTGCTCGGTCAGAGGCATCCTGAGTCTTCTGCCAGCGGCACTCTAGTCCTCTTCTCTTGCGCTTCATCACTGCGAACTCCTCTGAGAACCAGGGAGCCGAAGTGACTCTGCGCAAACAGAGGGGACGTTTGGGAGCAATCATGTCAATTGTCCTGGACATCTCACTATTGTAGCGGTCTACCAGGGCATCGACAGGATTGCCAACCTCCATGACAGGAAACTCCCCAAGAGACCTCAGGAATCCATCAGGATCCATAAGTCTCCTGAGGCGTACCATCTTAATGGGTCCACCACCCCTGCAGAAGTTTGAGGTCACAGTAAGTCTTAAACTGATCAGGTGATGGTCAGACCATGACAACGGAATAATATTTTGCTCTTCCACTCCGACACCACCATCCAAAGCAACAAAAACCAGGTCAAGTGTGTGATCAGCTTGAAGGGTGGGACCAGATATCACTTGGGACAGCCCCATGGTCATCATGGCAACCATGAAGTCTTGAGCTGCTCCTGTTAAGGCAACCTCAGCATGGATGTTAAAGTCCCCCAGCACTACCAGATGCTGGGACACCAACGCCACATCAGAGATCACCTCTTGAGCAGAGGGGGACCTAATTGGAGAGTTTCGGGTGCTACCAATGCTTGGACTAAAATGATCTCTAAGTGAGGTACTAAAACTTGAAACCCATCAGTTGCCATCTCCCCTAAACCTGAAAGAATTCAAAGAAGCTATTAAGCGATGCAAAACTGATAAAGCACCTGGTCTTGATGATGGAGCACCTCAAACACTTGAGCCCCAAAGCTACAAATTGGCTTTATGCTTGCCCACAGTGCCCTGCCTTATGCACAGATGAAGAACTGTTTAAAGCTACAGACAATGCGGTCGCTGTTGCCCGTTTTTGGTCTAAAATTATTTAGCTGTTCATGCTCCCTTTATTTTATCAGTTTTATACTTATTTATTTATGAAATGCTTTTGACACGATATAAATAAATTTAAGACAGTTTCAAACTGTCTAGTATTTTTCCATTCTCTCACCTTTGAGGGAATATACATTAACATACATGCACCCATGGAATTGTTTCTTGCAAAGGAAGGGTTGGGTTATATGACCTTTAAGACTATGATTTGATTATTCTAAAAGTAATTTATACTGGAATGTATCATTGTAACTTCATTTTCAAGGAAATAATATGCTAGTGTTCTCATAAACTCAATAAATCAATCAATTCAGTTTAATATTCTCCACCAGGGGTGGCTCTGAAAATACTCTAGTATTTGACATTTTGTTTTGAGCTAAAGTGCAGGAAAACAGACCATGTATGAAGGTCACTGACATTTCATCAAACAGATCAAGCATTATCAAGTGCTAAGCAACATTGTGAGGTTTTCATTTATTCATGTAAGAAATGGCTCATCATTAAACAGGATAATTTTAGCATAAGGAAAATGAACAAAACTTTGAATTAAAAAGGTGTAAATATAAATGTTGGCCTTTTAAAAAAAGAAATGTACATTGATGTGTGGTGAACAGATGCTATACATGTCTTTGGCCATGTGTTTCATACTGTTTAGAAATAGATGGAGGATAGAAACTATTAAAAATAATTGTAAAAGCACATTTTGAGTTATCTACGTGATTGGTCAATTTTCTTGCACAATTGTTGGTGAAATTTGTAATGGCATAAAACTTTTTCCCTTTCATGGGAAGAGCAGAAAATATCACTAAATTCAGAACAACACATAAAAATGGAGACTTTATTATATAATAAAGGTGATATAACAGAACAAAATCCACAATGCAATAATAGTTATTTGGCTTTTGGGTTTTTCATTTTGCTTGCTGCAGATGGTATAGCTCTTTTATTGGATACACATATGTGGACTTTATCTTACCGTTATTGGAAGAGAGATTTTCCAGAAAACATTATGTTTGTTACCAAACATAATCTTCTGAACTTGAACTTGAGTCTAGGTTAATGCTGTGGATAAAACTGTTGACCTGTTTTGGGAAGATGTTCATATCCCTGCTCATCCATGAAGCTCAATGTGTGGCCTACAACAAGTCATTGGACCCCTTAACATAAACCACAATATTTTTGTAAGGCTGAAAAATGACATGTTAAAAGCATAGGGCATGCAAGGTGTATTGAATTAAAGATCCTATCAGGAAATCCAGTGGCAGAGATCCTTGTGTGCTAAGATTAAAGGTGGATATTCACTCCCAGAATAGTCTGAACATATTTTTCTTGCAAGCTTGCTGTAGTTTGTAAAATAAGGTAGCCATAAATATCACATAGAAATAAAGATTATAATCTATGGGAAATACAGTGTTTAATTAATCTAAATATCAATCACATTTGGGGGAAAGCAGGATTAAAAAAAATCAAGAATCAATAAAAAATAGTCACACAATAGAGTTGAAGAATCTGGATTGTCCTGATTCAACATACAGTCAGCTCTCCACATTCCTAGTGGTTGGGGACACAGGACTCCCATGAGTGTGAAAATATATATATAGAAAGATCACTGAAATACATAATCTTTAATAACTGTTTTTTTCATTTCTATATTATATTCTCCTTGGCAATTTCCCAACTTATCCGACAGCCAAATGAGCTATCAGAGTTGAAAACACATCTGAAGACCTCTCTCTTCCAGCAGGCCTACTGTCGCACCTCAGGCTAGTTCCACCTTGCTTAAGACACCAAACCACACACAGGAAGTAGTCTTTTATAGTTTATTTAGAAAATAGGCAAAAGATAGTTCAAAAAAGGTAACAGTTCAGTTCCAAAAGGTAGGTACAAAACAAGGCTGTAAGCAATAAGTCCATAGAAACATAGAGCATGAAACAAGGTCCTTTTCATAGAAGCCAAAAGTCCCAGCAACCAGAATATATCCACATGGTAATACAGGAAAGCAAACTTGGAACAGGAAAGCAGACTTGCTTCTTGATCAAGTGATGAAGACTGTTTTAAAAGCATGACATAAAGGCATTCCTTTGCCCTTTGACCTCTCATTTATTAGCTATGTGAAGACTTCTATGCAACCCTCTAAATTCCAGTCTTGTAGCTCGATCGAGATTGAGAGCTGCAGCCTCAGAGTCAAGGTCACTGAGCTCGTTAGTGTTATCAGGCAGGGCAAAGAACTACCCTCCCTTTCTGCTTCCTGCACCTGACATTCATCATTAGAAACAACATCATGATTTCTTCCCATGGGATCAACTCCCTGATCTTTATTTCCCACAGCAGGAACACTCCTATAATTCCCAGCATCAGAGTCATCTTCAAATTCATCCTGAATCCCATCATTATGTACATATACCCCAGAATCCTCATCAGAGTAACACAAAGGCACATCAGAGTCACACAAAGGCAAAGGCTGAGTTACAACACCTACCCAGTCAGTTTTAATCATGAATTTTAAACTCATGCTGGTGTTTTAATCTTTGTTCTGTGTATTTTCGTATGTAATCTATAGAAATATGTTTTAATATTTGCATTTTATAGAATGTTCAAGATGATTATGTGTTTTTAGCTATAATGTAACCTGTCTTGACCTATGAAGAGACATAAGACATAAAACTATTATTATTATCATCAGTGTTGTTGTTGTTGTTGTTGTTGTTGCTGTTGCTGTTGCTGTTGCTGTTGGTGTTGCTGTTGTTGTTATCCATTTTCTTTGGCCTATTGTTTCTTTTCTATATAAAATGTCTTGTTGTGAAACTCATAATGGCATCTTGGGGCACAATCTGGGTTTGAATCTTGAAATTTCATCCATATTTTCATTTAAACATGTCTCATAAAATGATAATTAAAA
Source organism: Anolis carolinensis (assembly GCF_035594765.1). Classification (NCBI taxonomy): domain Eukaryota; kingdom Metazoa; phylum Chordata; class Lepidosauria; order Squamata; family Anolidae; genus Anolis; species Anolis carolinensis. Next base: position 70,747,437 of record NC_085843.1, on the reverse strand, counting down.
TTTACCTTTACTTTAATCTTTTAATTCTATAAATATTCATGCCATTCAATCCTCAAGTCATGTTCTTCTGTTTCCAATTTTTTTTATGCCTGTGCAAAATCCATTCTTTTAGATGCTCTAAACAACATGTAGCAGAGTACAATGACAATCTTGCTGTTTTGAATTTTAGGACACATCTACACTGACCACTTAGGTTGGTTTGGAACCAATTTGGGAGAAACCAGTTTCACTGTGTAGATGATCAGAACTTATCTGGAAAAGGTTTGACCCCAGGAATATGATTGCATTAACCACAGAAGATGGCCTAAAACCAGTTCCAGAATCTGCTTTATTCATAGATTGACAGTTGCTGGAGAACGCAGAATTTTTTACATTTCTGTTGAGATGTGCATCAGCACTCCAGAGGTGTAAGAGTTGGGGTGAAAATGAAAGTGATATTTAACGGGAGAGGCAATTAACCACTTCTTCCAGAGGGCCACTTAGCCCCTTCCTGCCCAACAATGTCCTTGAAGTGTTTTTTGACATTCAAGATTTTACAAAGTGCTCCAACACAGATTGTCTTCAATGTACTTCACATAGTGTGGAGAGGACTTTGCCATGCGATGCGGTTTTACATTTGAGACTCACTTAAGCGCATTTAGGTGATCAACTTGGACTTTCCCTTGACTTTGCTTGATGTTATTCACTAGCCATAATGATGATGATGATGATGATGATGATATCCTGCTTTATCTTGACATAAAAACAAAATTTAAAATATACAAATATTAAAATAATAAAACAGCATTGAATATCATTAGTATTAAAAACAATTCAGATTAAATCCATAAAAGCATTCATGCTGCATGTTTTAACCACTGCAATTTGAAGCTAGTTTGAAAGTGGATTATTGTCATGGCCAACAGTTTGGTGGGCTTAGCTTAACTGCTGCTGGGTGTTTGGAAGGGGTTAATCTTGGAAGAGGTCAAGCTGACCTTCTCTTCCCAAGTAATGTTTCATAGGCTTCAGAGATTATTGTGAAGACCTGCTGAAATGAGCAGCTACTGAGATAAAAAGAGGTCCAGAAGAGAATCCTCTTTGGTAGCAATAACGTCATACTTTAGTACTCTTGTTCTGGATCTTAGCTGTCAGCCCTAGGTTAGATTTCTAGAGCCAGCCTTGTTCCTGTAATCCTGTTTTGGACTCTGTTGTATCTTGAAACATTGCTTTGGACCTTGATAGACCTTGAACCTGAACTCTGGACTGATTTGTTGGCTTGATCTACGGACTGGAATTCCACTTCGACTGGAATTCCACTTCAGTTTTACCTTGATTAGCTGACTTGATTTTGGAACCCTCACTGGGGATTGTGTCTTTGGGACTTGGGTCTTCATTTTTTATTACTTTAGATGTGTGCTGCATTTTTGTTCTGTTAATCTGACCTTGAAAATACACATTGTTTTAGTTCTTCATTTTAAGTAAAACTGGTTTTGGCATATCCTGGGTTTGTTTGGTTAAACTCTCCCCTCATTATCAGGTGGGAGTCCTGGAACACTATAATTATATGGTTAGTGTAGATGCATCCTTTCAGTGTTTTGATCTTTAATTCTGTTTTTGTCTTTCTGCCATTGTTTTCAAAATGTATCTTTTGTAATAATATTGTCTAAAAAAGAGTAATCTTTTGGATAACATTAAGATTCTCTTCAACAGTGACCAATGTAAAATCTCCCTTCTCAGCACATCCCCTTCAATCTTATTCATGCCTTATATTGATACAAGATGGAATTTGAATGTTCATTGCAATACTCAAATGCTTCATCTTCTCAATTCTAAATCCCGTTTGACTTCTTCACTTCATGATTTTAGTCAATATTATAGTATTTTGTTAATTAATTTTAAATCCTGCTAAGTAAAATAATTAACAACAATTTTTTAAAAAGGGAAAACCTTGCTTGACTTTTTGAAATAGAAATATAATGATTTTTGTATTATTGGTTCTCTTAATAACTATGAAGAAAATTCATAGATGAAGTGCCACTTTTAGTAAACGTGGAGTGGGGTAGATGCTTCAGGGTTAAATGATAGCTGCAGTAAAAAGTTTTAAATTTATTTTTTTTTCTATTTTGATACGTTTAGTGCTTGTATAATAAGTTCATAGTTTAGGGCATATGTTATGTGTTTGTTTCCTGGGATTATTAGTAGTTGGTAACTGTTGTTATAGATTTCCTTTCTTTTCATTTTTATTTTATTATATTATATTTAAAATGTTATTAAGTAAAGGGATTTTTAAAAAGAAACATGAGTTTCTCAGTTTATTCTAATGTTGAAATGTATCTGATTATTAATAATCTAAAATTTGGTTAAGTAATTGGATTCATAAATTCAAAATGTCTTCAGGTAGCCACAATAAGCTGAATAATTTTCATGGAGAAATAAATTTGTCTTCCAGGATGTTGGTAGTAAGTCCAATGGATCAGGGAATCAGTAGGTTGTTCTTATTTATTTATTTATTTATTTATTGTTTAAAGTATTTATATTCTGCCCTACTCACTCTGAAGGGGACACAATGTGAATCGTAAGAGTGATGGAATCAGGGCAGCGGACAAAACAGCAAAACTACAGGCCCGCCAACCTCGAAATTTGACAACACAACCCATCATCCATGGCTCTAGGTTGATACAACAAAAAGAAAAGAAAAATAAAGTCCTAATTAGAGGGAGAGGAATAATAGTTTTTTATCCAATTGCTGCCAGTTAGAAGGCTAAGCTCCGCCCACTTGGTCTCCTAGCAACCTACTCAGCCCAGGGAACAGGCACAGTTAGGCCTCACTTAGGCCTCTTCACAGATTATCAGATTATAACTGGATTATATGGCAGTGTAGACTCAAGGCCCTTCCACACAGCTATATAACCCATTTAGAATTTTATATTATCTGCTTTGAACTGGATTATCTTGACTCCACACTGCCATATAATCCACTTCAGTGTGCTTTTTATCCAGTTGTGTATAAGGGGCCTCATATAATCCAGTTCTAAGCAGATAATATAACATTATCAATATACAGTAGAGTCTCACTTATCCAACATAAACAGGCCAGCAGAACGTTGGATAAGTGAATATTTGGATAATAAGAACGAATTCAGGAAAAGCTGATTAAACATCAAATTAGGTCATCATTTGTTGTGACCCAGCCACGGGCTGGTCAGTTTCATGATGAAGATGAAGGGGATTCTGGATTTGAGATTCAATAGCTGCCAGAGGCAGAAGCTGGTTCAGAAATGGAGTCTGGCTCAGAGGCCGGAGATTTGCAGTTTCAGTTTGAGCAGGATTTATTTTATTTATTTTATTTACAGTATTTATATTCCGCCCTTCTCACCCCGAAGGGGACTCAGGGCGGATCACATTATAACACACATAGGGCAAACATTCAATGCCCATAAACACATCAAACAGAGACTGAGAGACACACGCAGAGGCAAGTTAACCTTCTTCTGAGGGGATGTTCGATTCTGGCCACAGGGGGAGCAGCTGCTTCATCATCCACATCATCCACACCGACGGCACTTCCTCATTCCAGGTCGTAAATTAGTTAATCTTGCCTCCCCACTTTATAAGTGGTACCTTATCTCCTACTTGATAGATGCAACTATCTTTCGGCTTGCTAGGTCAGCAACGAGCAGGGGCTATTTTTTATTTTTAATTGACGGGTGCTCACCCCGCCACGGGCTGGCCTCGAACTCATGACCTCATGGTCAGAGTGATTTAAGGCAGCTGTTCAACAGCTGCGCCACAGCCCGGCAGGATGACCTGCTGAACCCAGGAGTTATAGATAACGGGCTGGCTGACATTCCCTTGAGAAATAATGACGGAGTAGATTCAGCTCCATGCCAGGTGCAAGATAACGGTAGCACAAGCAATGAACTATCCAGAGAGGACCGTTTGTCTTGGATGGGTTCCCAGGTTCGAAGAAGTGAGCGTTTGGTGCGCAAAAGAGAAACGAGCGGTGGGAAAAGAAACTCCTTCCTAAGTTGTTATTAAAAGGATGCTTCGCAGACTGCTCTTTGTCAGAGCAATTTCCTCGCTTTATCTAGGTGGATGCTCTCTTCGTTTGTGTTCTTGGATCTTTGGATCTTAGGCCTTGTTCCTGGACTCTTGGATCTTTGTATCTTGGACCTTGTTCTTGGACTCTGTTGAACCTCTGGATTCTGGACCTTGTTCTTGGACTCTATTGGACCTCTGGATCCTGGATCTTGTTCTTGGACTCTATGGACTATTGCCTTGCCTAGTGGATTACTGTTCTTGCCGTGCTCTTTGGACTTTTGGACCATGCATCATTGATTAATGGACATTTCTTTGCATTGTGAACAATTGGATTCTTATTGGCTATTTCCTTATAACTTTGAACTACCTTTTGATTGCTTGCTTGAATTATATCCTGTTTTGCTTAATAAAAACCTCAAAGGACTTTCCTTGTGTCTGACTGGGTATCTATAGCAAGGTGAATTTAGCCTGAGGTGCGACATCATTATACAAATTAAGCACCAAAACATCATGTTATACAACTAATTTGACAGAAAAAGTAGTTCCATGAGCAGTAATGCTATGTAGTAATTACTGTATTAACAAATTTACCACCAAAATATCAGAATGAATTTAAAACACTGACTACAAAAACTGACTACTAAAAGGCAGACTGCATTGGATAATCCAGAACATTGGATAGGCGAATGCTGGATAAGTGAGATTCTACTGTAATATGAAATAATTACTGTAGAGACTTGATGTGGCAGAGGATGGAATCCCTCTTTGAATCCCACCGCTGCCACCAATTAATGTAGAGATGCTGAGGTGACAGGGAATGGGGTCCCTTTTAGAATCCCTCAGCTTTGCCACCAATATTGTACAGAGGTGAGGTGTCTGACAGGAATGTGTGTTAGAGATGGAACCCCTTTTTGATCCCACACACACACACACAGATACCACCACTTAATAAAGATGTTTTATGAGAGATGATGTTAATTAATGATTTGTTTGATTATCTTCTTCGCTGCCACCAATGGAGAGACGTCAGGCAGATGGCACTGGTTCCTTTAAGCTTTCTCTATATGTTTTACTTTAGATGTTGATGTTGCTTAATTTAATATGAGAGTATGACAGAGGCTTAGTTAGAATAAAATCAAAACAAGTTTATTGCAGGTACAGACTGTGACTAGGAAATCACAGACTGCCTTTGGGTTTTAAAACATTCCCCCTTTTCCTTTCCAGGCGGCGGTTGGCTCCGCCCCTGTTGCTATGGTAACCTGCTCTAGCACTCTAAGATGGCTACCTTCCCCCATACATAATGTCAATTCAAATACTCACCATTTTAACTTAGCCAAACCTGGCTGTTTAAACAAAATCAAATACACATATCATCTATAAACAAAATATAATTATACACTTCTTCACACACCTCCCAACCCATAAAGATTATTTTTGACTTTTCTATATCTTAGAATGGTCAAAAATAATAATGTGGATTGTAATTAAAAATATACAACAATACATATTAACACACCCTTAACATATAATATCAACACATTATCATGCAACATATATAAACACAAACCTTCATTGTTGTAACCTCTGATACGTCCTGGAAAGTGAATCCGCTACAATGTTGTTTTTACCTTTTACATGTTTTATTTCAAAGGAGTAATCTTGTAGTAACAGGCTCCATCGAAGAAGCTTGTTATTAGTTCCCTTGGTGTTATCTAGCCATTTTAATGGGGCATGATCAGTTTGGAGGGTGAACCTCCTCCCCCATAAATAAGGCCTTAATTTTTGTATAGCCCAAACTATGGCTAAGCACTCCTTTTCAATAGTTGACATGCTGCACTCTCGAGGAAGTAATTTTTTACTCAGAAAGAGGATTGGACGATTTTCCCCTTCTGCGTTAACCTGACTTAAGACGGCTCCTAATCCAGTATCAGAAGCGTCACAGGTCAAAATAAAAGGTGGGTCAAAATCTGGGGCTTTTAAAACAGAATTTGATGTAAGGGCCTGTTTTAATTGTTCCATGGACTTCTGACATTCAGGGGAATTACTTGATTGGGGCAGTTCTTTTTAGTGAGATCAGTTAGAGGGGCTGCTAAAGTGCTAAATGATGGTATAAATTTCCGGTAATATCCTGCTAAACCAAGAAATGATCGTACTTGCTTTTTAGTTTTTGGGATAGGCCATTGGTGGATGGCTTCAACCTTGGTTAGCTCCGGTCCGATACTCCCACAACCTACTATATGACCTAAATATTTGGTTGTGCGGTTTCCTATCTGGCACTTGGAAGCCTTGATAGTTAGACCTGCCTCCTTTAACCGACTCAACACCTGATTGAGGTGTTTCAAGTGATCTACCCAACTCGAACTAAAGATCCCTATGTCGTCCATGTAAGCCACACAGAAATCTCCCATACCACTAAGTATTCTGTCCACTAAACGTTGAAACGTGGCTGGACTATTTTTTAATCCAAAAGGTAAAACGGTGAACTCATATAATCCCGCATGAGTCCTAAAAGCAGTCTTGGCCTGGTCCTGAGGTGCCATAGGTACCTGCCAAAATCCCTTGGTTAAGTCCAGGCTGCTGATAAAATTGGCCTTCCCCATCCTCTCTAACAGATCATCTAACCGAGGCATAGGGTAGGTATCTGATTGTGTTACCTTGTTTAAAAGTCTATAGTCCACACAGAATCTTATGGTGTTATCAGGCTTTTGAACCAAAACAATTGGTGAGGCCCATGGGCTGCTTGATGGTACTACAATGCCCATGTCCAACATTTCTTTTACCTCCCTCTCAATGCATTTAGTTATTTTGCCTGTAACTCGGTATGGAGGAGACGCTATGGGTGGAGTATCACCAGTGATGATTTGGTGATATATCCCCTGTACTCTCCCTGGGAGATCCGAAAATAAATGGTCATACTTATTTAATAACTTCCTAACTTGTTTCTGTTGACTCTGGGACAATCCCTCGTCAACCTTTACTTGCTCGCTGCTCCTATAGGCTTTCCTATTTCCTTCCCAAAAGGGAAAAGTACCTGTTTCCTCCCCCGAAATTATCATACATACATTTACAGATCTATTTACATATGGCTTTAACATATTTACATGCACCAGCTTTTCTATATTAGACTGTTCATCATATATAGAATAGTTCACGCCGCTGTGTCTTTTGATGACTTTCCACGGTCCAGTCCAATCTACTTGGAGCTTGTTGGTCTTGGTTGGTGTGAGATACAGGACCTCATCCCCTATCTCGAAGCTCTTGCATCTGGCAGTTGTATCATAATGAGCTTTCTGTCTCTGCTGGGCTGTCGCTAGATGTTCTTGGGCGGTGTTCCTGGCCATTTCCATTGTTGACTGTAGATCTTTGATGTATTTAGTTACTGAAACAGGTTCCAGTCCTGAACTTGCTTCCCAGAATTCCCGGATTAAATCAAGCGGTCCTCGCACTCGCCTCCCGTACAACAATTCAAAAGGGCTATAGCCAGTGCTGTCCTGGGGAACTTCCCTATAGGCAAATAACAATTGCTGGAGCTTGATGTCCCAATCATGTGGGTGTTGCTGACTGTAGGACTTAATCATGCGAACCAAGGTCTTATTTAGGTTTTCAACAAGGCCATTGGTTTGTGGATGATAGGCTGATGATGTCAAATGCCTTATCCCACACAGTTCCAGCAATCTTTCCATTAACTTAGACGTGAACTGGGTTCTCAAATCCGATACTAGTTCTTTAGGGCAACCTGTTCTTCCCCATATTGACAGCAGTGTGTTGGCTATAGTTGTTGTCTCGATGTTCGTTAGGGCTACTGCCTCAGGATAACGAGTTGCGTAGTCAATCATTGTCAAAATATATCTGCATCCTCTCCTACTGGGTTTGGGAAGAGGACCAATGATATCTATGCCCACTCTAGAAAAAGGTTCCCCAATTAGTGGCATTGGGACTAATGGAGCCTTAAGTTTATCTCTTCCTGAGCTAATCCTCTGGCATGTGTCACAGGATTGACAAAACCTTTTAATTTGCTGGTACATGCCAGGCCAAAAGAAATTTTTAGTGATCCTTTGAGTGGTCCGTCTAATTCCTAAATGTCCCCCTTGTGGGCTGTCATGGGCTACCTCCATCAACTGCTCTCTATACTTTTGAGGTACCACAATCTGCGTATAGGAAGCGGACATCTCTGGGGCTTTTTGATTTAAAACTTCTCTGTACAAAACTCCATTTTTGCTAATGAACCTGGTGGGCTTTTCTAAAGTTAAATCTCCCTCAGTGTTTTGGGCTTGTTCAAACAAAGGCTGCAATGTGTCATCAGACTTTTGCTCCTTCAGGATTTCTCTTTCCCCTTCAGTCTTATTTACCAAATCAGCCATTACAGAACTTGCCTCAGGATTTTCCTCTAAGTTCTGTTGTATAGGTAAACAGACAACCTCTTTATCAGATTTCCCCTCTTTGTATTCACCCTCATCAAGAGTCTTTGGGATCTTTTTGACTTCTCTGGCAAGGTCATTTCCAATTAGGCATTTATATGGAATATCAGAACTAATAGCAAAGTCCCATACTCCTTCCCACTTGCCATATTGAACTGGTAAAGAAACCACTTCGCTTGGGATCACGGGACCCAAACCTTTTAAATTAACCTGATAAGTAGGGTGTTGGCATTTTGATGGTACTAATTCAGGTCTGATGATACAGACTTCTGAACCTGTGTCCCTCCATCCTTGTATTTGGTTTCCATCAATGTTGATGTTTTCCAAATACTCATCTGATGTTTGATCCAACAAAACAAACAGACATTGCCTCTCCTTTTGAATTTCCTGAGGTAAATCTTTTTGAACCTTGGCTGGTTCTTTAGTTGCCTCCTTGGTTGGGATTTTCTTAACATAGAAAGAGGGTTTTTCTTTCTTTAAAAGACCACATTGTGATTTATAATGTCCTGCCTTCCCACAGTGAAAGCATCAAATATTTCCCTCCATTTTGGCAGGGTTCATTACACTAGCCATCCTCCAGGTGGTGTTTTCTATGGAAGCTCCTCTACCTTGCTGTGCGCGCGTGAGGGAAAAAGATGGCTGTTTAAACTGTCTTTCCTTAAATCCTCCTTCTTCCCTTTTAAACCCTTCCTTAAATGTAATTAGTTGGTCCACCATCCCAGCTGCTTGATTAGCAGTCTGAGGCTTTCTATCTTGTACCAGCCATCGATAATCTGATGGAACTTGCTGGTATAGCTGCTCTAATTTTATTAAATCTTTCAGCTGCTGGAAGTCTTTTACCTCAGAATTCCTCAGCCAACTCTCAAAATATTGTGCCTGTTTGGCAGCTAGTTGTAGGAAACTTTCATTTTTCTCTCTCCTCAGAGTTCTGAATTTTGTTCTATAAAATTCAGGAGTCAGCTGTAACCTTTGTTGTATCAGCTGTTTAAATATAGTGTAATTTCTGCGTTCTTCTTCCACCATTTCGCTATAGATCTCTAATAGCTTTCCACAAATCTGTGGCCTGAGGTAAATCATCCAATTTTCCTCAGCTATTTCCAGATCTTTACAACACCATTCAAACGAAATTAAAAACTGCTCCACATCATCCTCCTTGTTGTATTTAGGAAACCTCTTTAAGGCTGAATCAACAGGATTAATGATGCGAGTCCCTGGTTGTGCCTCCACAGAAGGCTGAGACAGTGTCAGCTTCTGTTTTTCCCATTCTATCTCCATCCTTCTCATCTCTATCTCTGCCTGTCTCCATCTTTCTTTCTCCTGTGCTTCTGCCTGTCTCTGTTTCTCCTGTGCTTCTGCCTCTTTCTCCCATTTTATCTTCTCTATCTGTGCCTGTCTCTCTCTTTCTTTCTCCTGTGCTTCTGCCTCCAATTTCTTACTCTCCATCTGTGCCTGTAATTCTAATTTCCTCATCTCTAATTGATATTTCATCATTGCTTCTGACATGGTGGTCTGTTGTTCCGAATCTGAACTCTCTTCCTCTTGGTACACCTCTACCTCTCCTGCTCCTCTTTTCTGTTTTCTGGTGGGCATTCTTTATAACTTTTACCTCAGAAAATGTTTAATGAGTGATCTCAGGCACCAAATTAGGGATGTTATACGTATCCCGCCGCTGCCGCCAATTTATGTAGAGACTTGATGTGGCAGAGGATGGAATCCCTCTTTGAATCCCACCGCTGCCACCAATTAATGTAGAGATGCTGAGGTGACAGGGAATGGGGTCCCTTTTAGAATCCCTCAGCTTTGCCACCAATATTGTACAGAGGTGAGGTGTCTGACAGGAATGTGTGTTAGAGATGGAACCCCTTTTTGATCCCACACACACACACACAGATACCACCACTTAATAAAGATGTTTTATGAGAGATGATGTTAATTAATGATTTGTTTGATTATCTTCTTCGCTGCCACCAATGGAGAGACGTCAGGCAGATGGCACTGGTTCCTTTAAGCTTTCTCTATATGTTTTACTTTAGATGTTGATGTTGCTTAATTTAATATGAGAGTATGACAGAGGCTTAGTTAGAATAAAATCAAAACAAGTTTATTGCAGGTACAGAGCTTGATGGTTTCAGATAACTTGGTAAAGGCACTTCGCTTAATGGTTACAAACGGTTATGAGGTGGTTAAACTTTCAAAATACTTCTTTCCCTGGATTACACTAAACCCTGATCCTCCTGGATCCCCTGGGATTAATGTTCCCTAATCCACAGACTCTATAACTGACCCTAGACAAATCACCTAACTTGCCTAGTCTGGTCTAACCTAAATCTGACTCAAATCTCTCTATTTAAGCCAGCCTGATTCTCCACACAAGAATCAGATCCTTCCCTGTGACTAGGAAATCACAGACTGCCTTTGGGTTTTAAAACATTCCCCCTTTTCCTTTCCAGGCGGCGGTTGGCTCCGCCCCTGTTGCTATGGTAACCTGCTCTAGCACTCTAAGATGGCTACCTTCCCCCATACATAATGTCAATTCAAATACTCACCATTTTAACTTAGCCAAACCTGGCTGTTTAAACAAAATCAAATACACATATCATCTATAAACAAAATATAATTATACACTTCTTCACAATTACTGTGATAGAATAATACAGAACAATGTAATCTCTAAAACCAGGACAGTAAATAAAGAACAACACTCTGAAAGAAGAGAAATGGGAAATTCCACAAAGGAAACAATCAGGGCCAGTTAACATCTCCCAAGAAACAATTATTCCAGAAAGGAAGCTGAGAAGGGAGTGAAGCAAAGTCATTATTATTACTATCATTATTATCATTATTATTATTATTATTATTATTATTATTATTATGTTGCTGTGAACTGTGAAAATGAATACAATCTGGCTTCAAGTATTCAAAAACATTAAAATATGAATATATAAAAATTACTATGGTATAATAAAACAGAACAATACAATCTCTAAAATCAGAACACTAAATAAAGAACAACACTCTGAAAACAGGGGAATTCCACACAGAAAACAATCAGGGCCAGTTAACACCTCCCAACAAAGTATTCCCATCACCAAAGTCTGGCAAATCCTTTGTTTTCTAAGGCCCACAGACAGTAGAAACACACAAAATATCGGAAACAACACCACTCTAAAAACAGTGGAATTCCACACAGGAAACAATCAGGGCCAGCTAACACCTCCCAACAAAAAAAATTACTCAGGGAGGAAACATCCAGGCTTTAAAGCTGCAAGGCCATTGGAAATTCCACAAATTTTCCCTAATTGCAGCATTCATACTTGCCTCCAACAGACAAAAAAAAAATCAGAAATTTTGTATATTCACAACCTTTAGGAAATAATATCCCGATTGTGCAGCGTGTTAAAGCACTGAGCTGCTGAACTTCTAGACCGAAAGGCCACAGGTTTGAATTGGGGGAGTGGAGAGGGCCCCCACTGTTAGCCCCAGGTTCTGCCAACCCAGAAGTTCGAAAAAATGCAAATGAGAGTAGATGAATAGGTACTGCTCCGGCAGGAAGGTAACAGCGCTCCATACAGTCATGCCGGCCACATGACCTTGGAGGAGTCTACGGACAATGCCAGCTCTTCGGCTTAGAAATGGAGATGAGCACCAACCCCCAGAGTCAGACACGACTGGACTTAACGTCAGGGGAAAACCTATACCCTTTACCTTAACTGCCACCAATTCCTCAATTCTTTATTTCCCATGCCACCATACTTCGCCACAGCAACGTGTGGCCGGGCACAGCTAGCAAATATATACATGGCAAACATTCAATGCCATTATTTGACATACAACACACATGCAGGCAGTAGAGATTATTCAATATTTTTCCAACTTCTGTCTTCAGGAGGTTATGCTCAATTTTGGCCACAGGGGGAGCTGTTGCTTCATCCACTATGACACTGAATCCTTTGATTATAGTATTTCCTCCTTGCTCACTGGCAGTTTTATGGTATCGTAAATTAAATTGATTTAGCTTCCCAGCAATAGGTGGTCCCTAATTTCTCTATTTACAGCTGCAGCTGTTTTCAAACTTCTTCAGTAGGCAGTAAGCTATTAAACGATTAAACAGTCGGGAACTCAATCCTACTGCAAACTTCAATCTCATGACCTTTTGGTCAGAAGTGATATATTGCTGCTGGCTATTAACCAGCTGCGCCACATCTTACTTTATGGTTCTCCCAATGACACTGGTCTTCTTTCTCCATATTTTACTGGTTCATCAGGCTTATTTATAGCATCAGAATACAGCAGGAATACAGCAGGAATACAAATGATATCTGGTTGAGGAAAAAGTAATCACATATCCCAAGGGCATTTCCACTCTGACACTATTATTCAGCTTGGAACTGGTTTGGAAGGAACCAGTTTTGCTGTGTGGGTGATCAGACTACCATGCCTGGAACTGGTTTGAGTCCAGGAAAATAATCACATTTACCATGGAACCTGGCTCAAAGCACTATGTAGAGTTGTTTTATTCACTTCCTCCAGAGATGCGCATCATTGCACCAGAGGCATCTGAGGTTAAAAAAAGGGGGAATGATATAAGAGTAAAGATGACACAATGACCCCTCCCAGGCAATAATTAGCCCTCTGTTATCCAGCCAGCTCTTTTTTAATATTCTTCAGCAGTCCCGTCAGCAGGAGGTATCTACAATGCTCTCCACATTTTGCAAAACCAGTTTTGCCCTGGATGTGGGGTACTAGGCTTGAGCGATCCATGAAAAAATTGATTCTAAACTCGCTTCAAAAGTAGGGGGCGCTAGCGTTTCGTTTCTGATGTCATTTCCAAATTTTGCCCCTCAAAAATTTCAAAATTTAACGAAAATTCGTTAATTTCAAAAGTAATTCGTTAATGGTGGACGCGCATGCGCAGTGGCCAAAACAAACAGCACGGGGGAGACTTTACAGGTCTCTCCCGCCCTCATTTTTTGAGCTATCTTCTTCAAACTTGGTACAGTGGTAGAACACATTTAACACTGATGGCTCACCAAAATTCAGAACATTTCCCTTATCCTCTGATTTATGGCGAATTTTTATAGCTTTTATAATAAACCATTTTATAATAATTGCAGAAATCTGTTCCTGGTTTGGAAGTCTTATTTCCTGTTTCATTGGGTTGTCTTTACTTTGAAAGTCATTGTTCTACTTCAGAAACTTCGTTTTTGTGGCTGAAACTTTGTTAAATTGGTGGATTCAGGAAACCATAATGCACTACACCAGGAGTCCCCAAACTAAGGGCCGTTGGCCAGATGTGGCCCTCCAATGCCATTGACCTGGCCCCTGTCCTAAACTTTACACTTAGGGTTGACTTAAGTCTGAAATGACTTGAAGGCACACAACAACAACAATCCTAAATTTGGACTGTTTCACCACAGTCTGGCCCCTCAACAGTCTGAGGGACTATGAACCCCTGCACTACATTACACCATGGTGTCTCTCTCTCTCTTTTTTTTTTATGAATGCTCCCATGAGAAAATGTATGGATGAACTACAATTCCCAAAAGTCTTGGGACAACCATCCAAAAACCCCCCTAGGATTATCTGCAGAGAGAACTCATATAATCCAGTTTAAATCAGATAATCTGAAACCAGATCCTGGGATATAGGTTTAAAGCGCCCCAATAGCAAACAGCCAAGCACTCCAGGATGCCCAGACCTCTCTCCGCTCGTTCTGCAAAGCGGATTAAAGCGCCCCATTGCAAACAGCCAAGCACTCCAGGATGCCCAGACCTCTCCGCTTGTTCTGCAAAGCGGATTAAAGCGCCCCATTGCAAACAGCCAAGCACTCCAGGACGCCCAGACCTCTCTCCGCTCATTCTGCAAAGCGGATTAAAGCGCCCCATTGCAAACAGCCAAGCACTCCAGGACGCCCAGACCTCTCTCCACTCGTTCTGCAAAGCGGATTAAAGCGCCTCATTGCAAACAGCCAAGCACTCCAGGACGCCCAGACCTCTCTCCGCTCGTTCTGCAAAGCGGATTAAAGCGCCCCATTGCAAACAGCCGAGCACTCCAGGACGCCCAGACCTCTCTCCGCTCGTTCTGAAAAACGGATTAAAGTGCCCCATAAGCAGTCAAGTAGTCCAGGAGCCCTTTGCAAATGCTTGCCCCCACCGAAACATTCGACACCATTTGAAAAATTGGCAATCAAGGGTTCGATATTGTGGGATACATACAACAGGATAACCTTTTTCAAAACACGGTTCATAAGTGACAAAACATACGAATTGGATACGACATCAGAAGGATTCGAATTTTTTGCCCAACCCTATGGGGTACATTGTAATCTTCTGTAGTTCTTTTAAAAAGAAGTCAGAGTTTAAAAATGCATGGCATGCCCTTAAGATGCAATCTGCAGTGCATTTTGGTGTTGTGCGTTTTGTGGCTAGTATGGCTTTGAGTTGGCTTCAAACTGAATTATATGGTCAATTATAACCAAAAGCAGTTCATTCTTATGGTCCATAGAAGAAGGGAACCTGGATAACTGTCACCCAAGACTATAAGCCGGAATAATAGCCAAGGACACCAGAGCTGGGTTTTAAACACTATGTAACTTTTATTAGGCATTTTAAAATAATACAGCCGTTTGGTACCAAGAAGCATTCATTCACTCAGTCAATCATCCTCAATACTCACAAAGGCTCCTCCCAATGCAGAAGTGATGGGTGCAGGTGAGTGCAGCACTGGTCCTGTCACACCCAACTTTTGGAAAGCCCTGCTTTTATATATTTCAATCCATATATTACATAAATTGTTTTTCACATTCAAGTGCTAGTCAGTAACAAGCAGTTCCTTGGTTTTCAGGTGTCTTATCAGTATATTCTGTTCGCACCAGTCTTGAAGTATTCCTGCTATTTTCAACTCAGAGTTTTTAAAGGTCATTCTCTTAGGGTTGACATTTCCTTACTTTATGTGCCAAATCACCATTTTACCATGCATTGTGGTTCTTCATTTTAATAGTCTTTTCCTTAGTTATGGAGCCTATTTCTTCCGCTTTTCAGCTCAAACATTTGTATTTATAGCACAATGTTGGAGGGCCTTGAGTGAGGGGGCAAAAAGTCATGAGAAAAAGATTTGCTTGGATCAAAATATATATCATGCTTCCAAAATTTCAGCCTACCTGTTCCATTATAAAGCACCACCTGAAAAAATCAAAATAATTTTCTTTCACAAGTAATTGTATTCTTATACAAAATGAAGCCACAGACTGAAACAGCAGACTGAAAAGACTATCAGTATTTCAAGGAGAAAGTCCTCGTATATAGCATGTGGTTTTTTCTACCATATAATTTTGCTCTGACTTATTAATTATATTCAGATGTCTTCTGAGAATAAAGCAATTATAATAAAAGATGGTGTAATTACATGTTCAGTGACTATGTAACAAGACTGAAACTCAGACATATCTGAGCAATATACCCATTTCTACTCATAAAGACAATACCATTGAGTTGCCTTTCCAATAGTAAATCTGTCTTATAATTTAGGGATTCAGAATATATTACTCTGTACTAAATCCCTCCTAATATTTTATGAAGTGGGGTGAATAATTGTGTAGAAGTGAGTACCATCTCTTCTTTAGCAAGTAATTTTCCATATGGCTTGACTTATTGTCCTTGAAGATATTGTCAGTTAAGAATTCACCATTTTACTTATGAATTTTGGGGTTTTCCTTCATTATGCACATAATGTGAATATAATATAATACAACATTTTAACAGGAGACTTTACGTGAGCCAGATACCTATTGAAAAGAATTCAGAATATTACTGTTTCTGTTTCTGATATTGGGCAGACTTTTTAGAGTAAGATCAGATTTTACACTCATATTCAAGAGGAAAATATGGCTGAGATAAAAACAAAAGATTATATCTATGCTATTAACTAGTCCTGTTCACAGATACTAGGAACTGAATTATTCATTGTTCAAAGATATCCAAGCACCAGCTGAAGTTAAGAATAGAAAGTTGATACAGTCTCAATCTATTCCATATCTGCATCCCCAGATGTTGACTTTAGCCATATTCAGACGCTGGGTTTGCTTGTATTTAGATGATTAATTGAAGACATTGTTTATTCCAACACCATCAGGACAACGTAAGCCTCCCTTGTTTCCAGAAATGTCCTTGCTTACTTACAGCAATTCTCCACTAATCCCATTAAATTGTATATCATGAAATTTGTAATGCAGTGGTATATTTAGAATTCTGTGATATAGACCTATGGTTTTCTAGCAGAATATGATTCCAAATCCCATCAGCTGAAGCCAGCCTTGCTAATGGACAAATATGATAGTAATCTGAGCACAAAATCATCCCAAAGACCATAGTTTTACACCTGTGAATTACTGGAAGATTGTGTAATGAAAAAGTATTCCTGACAACTTCTTTCTAAATTCTGCATTTCACATATACATTTACATAAGAACTCTTGGTTTTGAAAAAAATTGTATGTTCCTCTTGGATATTAAACCACAACAATTTGGAAGTGTTACCTGCTATAGGACATGTCAATAAGGTCAGTCCAGAATGTTTTGAATTGCCTGTTAAAACAGAGTTTATGCTTAAATAAAAATAGTTCAATGGAAATGCATTGCCATTTTTTCAATGTTGGAAGCAAGAAAGGTGAATATTTGTCACAGCAGAAAAGGTTTAAATGTGAATAAGCTGAGGCACCCTTCTTGGCTTCAAGAGTTGGCACCTTTCTGCCCTCTCACTTTCAAACTCAAATAAAAATGCTCTGAGCACAGATTAGATATTGATTACTGAAATAGCACAGGTTAAGATGCTTTATTTTCTGCTAGACCAGCAAATCCATGATTCTTATTTCACTTAAATGAACTTGGTAGTGTTAGGTTGACTTGTCTTCAAATACCTAGCCAAACTGCAAATCCATTTTGTGTTCATGGCAAACAGAAGGAAGAGGTTAATTTCATTTCTCACTCTTTTGTCATACTTGAAACATTAGCTTCAAGTTAACATGCTCCTACCCTCACTGATTATAAGCATTCCAGTTGACAAAGAAAATTCAGCTGCAATTACTTCCTAAAAAGATGTTACCAGTGGAAAATATGAATTATGAAATTTTCATATTATTATCTATATTATTTTGTTCTAAAAGATTATGATTACTCTCACCCACTAAATCATCTCTCCATTTGAGAAAGGGGGGGGGGATTTGCTGAGCAAAGCACAAAAGAAACAACTCACACATCAAGGCAACAAGGGGATCAGCAACTCTTGATCTAATCTTAACAAATGTGGAAGACCTGATCAATACAGTTGAAGTGGTTGGATCCTTAGGGGCAAGTGACCATGTGCTCCTGCAGTTTGCAATACAAAGGAATGCTGAAACTAAGACAAGTCAAACACACATTCTGGACTTTAAGAGAGCTGACTTCCAAAAAATGAAGGAATTACTGAGCGGCATTCCATGGACGCCGATATTAAAAAACAAGGGAGTTAAGGATGGATGGGAGTTTTTCAAAAGTGAAATACTCAAGGCGCAAATGCAAACAGTGCCAACAAAGAAGAAAAATAAGACAAGTGCAAAGAAGCCAGAATGGATGTCCAAAGAACTTCTAACTGAGCTAAAGCTCAAAAGTGACATGCACAAGAAGTGGAAAAGGGGAGAAATCACCAAAGAAGAATTCAAACGTATAGCCAACTCCTGTAGGGAAAAGGTTCGCAAGGCTAAAGCGCAAAATGAGCTCAGGCTTGCCAGGGACATAAAAAACAACAAAAAAGGTTTTTTTGCTTATGTTGGTAGAAAAAGGAAGAAAAAGGAGGCGATAGGGCCACTGCAAGGAGTAGATAGGGTGATGGTGACAGGGGATAGGGAAAAGGCAGAACTGCTTAATGCCTTCTTTGCCTCGGTCTTCTCACAAAAAGAAAGCCATCTTCAACCTCAGCAACATGGAATGGACGAAGGATTGGGGGAAATCCAACCCCAAATAGGGAAACAAGTTGTCCAGGAACACCTGGCCACTCTAAACGAATTCAAGTCCCCAGG
The DNA here is from genome assembly GCF_035594765.1 of Anolis carolinensis. NCBI lineage: Eukaryota > Metazoa > Chordata > Lepidosauria > Squamata > Anolidae > Anolis > Anolis carolinensis. The sequence goes on along the minus strand of NC_085843.1, from coordinate 70,728,949 downwards.
GCCAGATCAGCTACATCCAAGAGTATTGAAGGAACTAGCGGAAGTTATTTCAGAACCACTGGCAATCATCTTCGAGAGTTCTTGGAGAACAGGAGAAGTCCCAGCAGATTGGAGGAGGGCGAATGTGGTCCCTATCTTCAAGAAGGGAAAAAAGAACGACCCAAACAATTACCGTCCGGTCAGCCTCACATCAATACCAGGCAAGATTCTGGAAAAGATCATTAAGGAAGTGGTCTGCAAACACTTAGAAACAAATGCGGTCATTGCTAATAGTCAACACGGATTTACCAAAAACAAGTCATGCCAGACTAATCTGATCTCTTTTTTCGATAGAGTTACGAGTTGGGTCGATACAGGGAATGCCGTGGATGTAGCATATCTAGATTTCAGTAAGGCCTTCGACAAAGTCCCCCACGACCTTCTGGCAAACAAACTAGTAAAATGTGGGCTAGACAAAACTACGGTTAGGTGGATCTGTAATTGGCTAAGCGAACGAACCCAAAGGGTGCTCACCAATGCGTCGTCTTCATCATGGAAAGAAGTGACAAGTGGAGTGCCGCAGGGCTTCGTCCTGGGCCCGGTTCTGTTCAACATCTTTATTAACGACTTAGACGAAGGGTTAGAAGGCACGATCATCAAGTTTGCAGATGACACCAAACTCGGAGGGATAGCTAACACTCCAGAAGACAGGAGCAGAATTCAAAACGATCTTGACAGACTAGAGAGATGGGCCGAAACTAACAAAATGAAGTTCAACAGGGACAAATGCAAGATACTTCACTTCGGCAGAAAAAATGGAAATCAAAGATACAGAATGGGGGACGCCTGGCTTGACAGCAGTGTGTGCGAAAAAGATCTTGGAGTCCTCGTGGACAACAAGTTAAACATGAGCCTACAATGTGATGCGGCAGCTAAAAAAGCCAATGGGATTTTGGCCTGCATCAATAGGGGAATAACGTCTAGATCCAGGGAAGTCATGCTCCCCCTCTATTCTGCCTTGGTCAGACCACACCTGGAATACTGTGTCCAGTTTTGGGCACCGCAGATGAAGGGAGATGCTGACAAGCTGGAAAGCGTCCAGAGGAGGGCAACTAAAATGATTAAGGGTCTGGAGAACAAGCCCTATGAGGAGAGGCTTAAAGAGCTGGGCATGTTTAGCCTGCAGAAGAGAAGGCTGAGAGGAGACATGATAGCCATGTACAAATATGTGAGGGGAAGTCATAGGGAGGAGGGAGCAAGCTTATTTTCTGCTGCCCTGCAGACTAGGACACGGAACAATGGCTTCAAACTACAGGAAAGGAGATTCCACCTGAACATCAGGAAGAACTTCCTCACTGTGAGGGCTGTTCGGCAGTGGAACTCTCTCCCCCGGGCCGTGGTGGAGGCTCCTTCTTTGGAGGCTTTTAAGCAGAGGCTGGATGGCCATCTGTCGGGGGTGCTTTGAATGCGATTTCCTGCTTCTTAGCGGGGGGTTGGACTAGATGGCCCTTGAGGTCTCTTCCAACTCTACTATTCTATGATTCTATGATTCTATGATTCTATGATTCTATGATTCTATGATTCTATGATTCTATGAGTTGATGAATGATAGAAGAAAACTCCTTTCTGGACTATCAATTTAATCAGTATCAATTAGCGCAACAACAGCATGTCAAATGTAGGAGGTGGACAGCTGAAGAGATCTGGCAAAGTAAAATAGATGGCACACAACAAAACTGCCTGGCTATTAATATTCTCTTTCTCAAATTACTATACTAGGCAGTCAATAAATACCAATTCATTTTAAAGTTGGTGGCAAAAGACCAGTTCCTCCTTCTTTCTCACATTTTTACACTTAATCCTCACTTTCCTTCACCGTCACAAGTCTGGCAATGAACCATTTCAGCTGCAAGATCTTGGTGAGTAAAATCTTTCTTTCAAGCATCCTGTTTTTTCTGCCCTCTACTCTTGTCTTACATAAGAATCAAAAGATATTTCTTCAAGAAAATGGAGTCTTTTCTTTCAAAGGAAGAGACCTATAGCAGGTAAGAAGTGTTAGAAAACTGGTTGCTAAGAAAGGATCTGAACCAGTCACTTTTCTTGTCATGGTACATCAGAAGAAACTCGGTGAATGACCTCTCTCCTGAAAATACATGTATAAAGTTTACCAATTGCTTTGTAATATACTGAGAAACACTTCAGGTTGCAGTTTTTCTTAAGGAAAGTGCTGCTGTTGCAAGTTAGTACTGTGATGACAGATTTTAGGTGTGAAGCAGTTAGTTCTTGGTGTAAGTGCTTCTCATTCTTTTAGATGACTTGTATGAGCATATGAGTGACAGTATAGCACTGTCCAGGTGTTCTGAATGCACAGTAGAATAAATCTGAAGGAAGGGCAGATGTCCTACAACCACTCCTAAAGCACTGGGTTTTCGGCATTCCTTGAAGGTGTTCTCCATGGTATTCAGAATTCTGAAAAATCAGCATTCTGAATCTCATAGAATCAGTATTTTGAATTGTATTGGGTATATAAATGGTACTGCATTGTAATAGAAACGATACAGAAACAGTGCTGTATTTTCCCTCCTCAGATGTTTAACATATTATCACAACATCTAAATATGACTAATATAATTTTAACAACCTTAAATTTATTTCACTCATTATGAACACTTGTACTTGAGCATGGGATGAAAGAAGGAAAATGTTATTCACCTGGCATTGGATGACCAAACGTTCATTGAGAAAATTACTTACCGTTTATACTTGAGTATAAGCCAACCCTAATATAAGCCGAGGCACCTAATTTTACCACAAAAAAGTGGTGAAACTTATTAACTCGAGTATAAGCCCAGTGTGGAAAATGCAGCAGCTATGGCTAAATTTTAAAATGAAAATAGATCCCAATGAAATTATATTGAGGCATCAGTAGGTTAAAGGTTTTTCAATATTTACCGTATTTCAAAGAAAAACAGTAATCTAGCTCTGTAAGTGGAAAAGTAGGGTCAACAAAAACAATATGGTATTAATAATAACATAACAACAACAACATCAACAACAACCTCATTGTACCCTGCCCTATCTCCCATGGGGACTCAGGCCAGCTTCCAAAATAGTAACAGGCAAACATTCAGTGTGTGATGTCTCAGGCACCTTTGGCCCCTGACCCCACAGCCATTGCTGTCCAAAATCAAGAGGATTTGGGTTATTTCCCAACTGAGCAGGATTCTGTTCCTTTCCAGATGCCTTCTGTTGACATTTTCGTGCCAGAGCCAATTAGAGACGGCCTTGAGAAGGAGCCGGCTCTTCCCGGCTCTCCGGAGGAGTTACCGTTCGATAGAAGGGCTTTTTTGAAAACAGACCGCTCTCTAAGGCAATCTGTAAGGAGAAGTGTCAGATTAGCAGAGCGAGGCGATTGTGGCTGAACCCAGTTCTCTTGAGAAGAATTAGGGAGGCAGGCACCTGGCATGATGTTTTGGAGGTCCCGTTCTCTTGGGAAGTTTTGGGGAGTTTAACACCTGGTTCAGGGGAGCTATGAACTTCAATAAAAGTTGTGCGCAGAGAATCTTCTGTGCGATGGCAACTTAACTTTGGACTAAGAAGTAGCGTCATCTCTCGTTCCTGATTTTCAAGCGGCCTGACGGTGCGCTTACTCTGGAGTAGACCGGGTGTTGGTTTACCTTCTTGCCTTGATGGGACTGCGTTTCAGCTCCTGAACTTACAACTTGCCTTGCCTTGAAATCCTGTTTGGATCATTACTTCTAAAGGACTCTTCTTGCTCTGCTTATTTCCCCACTCAAAACTCAGGCGGAGTTTGAGTGTGTTTCGGTTATTGGATTTTGAACTCTGATATCGGACATAAGACTTTATATATTGGACTAAAATTGATCTTTTGTGGAAGGTCAACTGCTACTTCTATATAACTGCTTATTTCCATTTGGAACTTTATTGCTTTAATAAAGATATTATATTGTTATTGGCTGCTGTGTTGGTTCCCAGTGTTCGAGCCGCTTAGGAGTGTTACACAGTGCCTATATAAACAATGCAGAGCTAGATATACATCTATAATTATATATATTAATTTCACATATGCATTTCCCCCTGAAACATTTGCAAATCCTCTCTCTATATATGTGCATTTCCCTCCAGCAATATTTGCAAGCCCTATATATTTATGTTTACATCTATCTAGAAATTTATATGTGTGTGTGTGCATTTCCCCTGCAATACTCGCAAGTCCTACATATCTATATTCATATATATATATATATATATAGACATCTCTCTCTATATATAGGTAATTATATCTGTATAGGATTTGCAAAGACTTGCAAACATACGAGGCAAAAATTCATATATAAAATAATGTATACACACAGATACAGATATACAGGTACATTGAAATCTCTAGATATCTATATGTTTATAGGATTTGCAAAGACTTGCAAACATATGAGGGGAAAATTCATATATAAAATTAATGTATATAGATAGATAGATAGATAGATAGATAGATAGATAGATAGATAGATACAAATATAAAGGTACATAGGGACTGCAAAGGCTTGCAGGGGGAATGCCTATATATCTGTAGCAGAGATCAACAAATATTTCAGGGGAAAATGCTTCTATAAGATTAATGGGTATATACAGTATATATTCTTTCTGACTTGCAAGGGCTTAATTCCCTTTTCAAAATATTCCCTTGGTTAAGAGCGAGGGAGGCTTTGGAAAAGAAAACACTGATAAGGGAGGGTAAGATGAGAGAGACATATATCATATATTGCAAGCAACAGTCTCCAGGCTCTGCTGCCGGCTTGACTTTGACCCGATTATAAGCCGGGGGAGATTTTTTTAGCTCATAAATAAGAGCTGAAAAACTCAGCTATACCTTGGTTGTTCTCACTCTTTCGATGTAGTATAAAAAATTTAATAAAATTCTTTTTTTAAAAACCCAGCTTATCTTTGAGTATATACGGTACTTACTTAATTACTTATTTACTTAGGTGATCCCTTGTAGACCGAGGATGATGGTCCTTCAAGTGCAGTATCTTGGTGGTGGGTCCGTAAGTGGCTGTGGAGCCCTATTCTTGATCCGCATGTTCTTCCGTAGTGAATACATCAGTTTCCAACCCCGGTCAGGGTTGGCTTGACACGCCTTTCTCTTGGCACGTTTCACCTTTAAGTACTCCATTTGTGCCTCTTCAAATTCTGCAGCACTGCTGGTTACAGCTGACCTCCAGTTAGAGGGCTCAAGAGCCATGCCTTCCCAGTTCTCAGTGTGTATGCCACAGTTTTTAAGGTTGGCTTTAAGCCCATATTTAAATCTCTTTCCCTGTCCACCAATATTCTGTTTTCTGTTCTTAAGTTGGGAGTATAGTAACTGCTTTAGGAGATGGTGATCGGGCATTTGGACAACATAGCCAGTCCAGCAGAGTTGATGGCGTAGGAGCATTGTTTTAATGCTGGTGGTCTTTGCTTCTTCTAGCATGCTGACATTTGTCCACCTGTCTTCCCAAGAGATTTGCAGGATTTTTTGGAGGCAACGCTGATGGAATCACTCAAGGAGTTGAGTGTGATTTCTCTAGACAGTCCACATTTCACAGGCATATAGCAGATTTGGGAGGACTATGTCTTTATAAACAAGCACCTTGGTATCCCTACTGGTGTCCTGATCCTCAAACACTCTCTGCTTCATTCAGAAAAATGCTGTACTTGCAGAGCACAGTCATTGTTGTATTTCAGTGTCAATGTTGACTTTTGGGGAGAGATGGTGGCCAAGGTAGCAGAAATGGTTGACATTTTCTAATGTTACACCATTGAGCTGTATTTCTTGCCTTGCAGAGGGATTGGTTTGTGCCTGCTGGAAGAGCACTTTGGTTTTCTCGATGTTCAGTGAGAGGCCGAGCTTCTCGTATGCATCTGCAAAGGAGTTTAGAGTGGCTTGTAGATCTTCTTCTGAATGCGCACAGACTACATTGTCATCGGAATATTGGAGTTCTATAACAGATGTTATTTTGACCGTGGTTTTGGCTTTCAGTCTGCTGAAGTTAAATAGCTTGCCATCTATCCAATAGATAATTTCCACTCTGGTGGGAAGCTTCCCATCAACAAGATGAAGAATCATAGTGATGCAAATGGAAAATAAGGTTGGGGCAATAACATATCCCTGTTTGACACCTGATCTCACCTGATCTCACAAATTTTTCGGGGCATCTGATTTTTTGGAGGATGGTCCAGAGAGCACTGCAATTCACTGTATCAAATGCCTTTGCAAGGTCAATGAATGCCATGTACAGAGGTTGATTTTGTTCCCTGCATTTTTCTTGGAGCTGTGATGCAGTGAAGATCACGTCCACTATTCCTCTGGAGGAGCAGAAGCCATTCTGGGACTCTGGGAGGGTATCTTCTGAGACAGGTAGAAGGTAGTTTGCAAGGATTCTTGTGAGGATTTTCCAGCGGAGGTTAGATGAGAGATACCTCAATAGTTTATGCAGTCTGTTCTTTCCCCTTTTTTTGAAAAGGGTGATGATGGTGGCATCCTTGACGTCTGCTGGGATTTTCTTAGTCACCAACACTTTTTCAATGAGTTGGTGGAGTTGTTGTGTCAGCTCAGGTCCAACCTCTTTAAAGATTTCAGCAGGTCCACTGGCTTTGTTATTTTTTGTAGGCTGATGGCATTGCTGACTTATTTGAAACTAAGCAGTGCTGCAAGCTCTTCCCTGGTATGTTGTTGTGGGATTTGTGAGAGGGCCTCTTCGGCCACATTGGAGCTGTGATTCAGGAGGTTTTGTAGTGCTCTTTCCAACGTAGTGCAATTGATCTTTTGTCCTTCATAAATTAGGTTCCGTCTGATGAGCATAGAGGGTGTATGCAATGGTATCTTGGTCCATAGATGACCTTTGTGGCTTTAAAAAATCCCGGAACATCATGGGTATCTGCAAAGTGTTTCTTCAGCCTTCTTTGTCCACCAGATGTTCTGGGGTTCTCTGGTTCTTCTTTGGACCTCAGCTTTTGCACTACCATAGATCTTTTTTCTTAGCAGCGCAGTTGGTGTCTCTCTGTCATATTTGGAAGGCTTTCCTTTTCTTATCAATTAACTGTTGGAGCTCTTTGTCATTTTTGTTAAACCAGTCTTGATGTTTCTTAGTTTGATATCCAATGGTTTCTTCACAAGCTGTGATGAGGGAGGTTTTCAGTTTGTTCCAATTATCCTCAACATTTTCGGGGTGTTCTGTGGGTAGATGATCCTTGAGTGTTGTTTGGAGAAGAGCTTGTTTGAAGTATTCCTGAAGGGCTTGGGTGTTCATTTTGCACCTTATCTTTCTTCCTTGGAGTCTGCGTTTTGGGGTGATTGTGATAGCGATCATGGATCGGATTAACCTGTGGTCTGTCCAGAAATCATCAGCACCTGTCATGGCTCTTATGAGAAGCACGTTGCGGCAGTCTCTGGCACGTGTAATTACATAGTCTAAGAGGTGCCAGTGCTATGACTGGGGTGCTTCCAAGATGTCTTGAGGTTGTTTTTCTGGTGGAAGAGCGTGTTGGTGATGACAAGGTTGTGTTCTCCAAATCTGGTGAGAAACAAGATGCCGTTCGAGTCGCTGTTTCTAACCCCCTCTTTTCCTATGGTTCCTGGCCACAGGTCGAAATCTCATCAGACTCTTGCATTAAAATCCCCCAGGAGGATGATTTTGTCCTCCTTAGGTATCTCTGATAGGACGGTGTCCAGCTGACAGTAAAAAATTTCCTTGATGTCTTCATCAGCATCTAGTTTTGGTGCATAGGCACTTATTATGTTTGCCAGAAGCCTGCTAACTAATGAAAAACTAAAGCTGATAACAAAGCTCCAAAATTCTGGGAATTCAACTTTGTGATTAAGCCTGATTTTTGTAAAAACCTTGACCAAATGAATGATGAATGGATAGTTTATATATAATTAGAAGATTATAAGTAAATAAAATGAAAACATAACAATTTCTCACCAGTATCTGATAGAACTATCATTATTATTAGGCACTGTGCAGAGTCAGTTATCACTATGAACTTTTTTGATCAAGCATTTACTTATCTGAAATCTTCAATAGACTCACTCTAGACTAGGCTCATTAGAATCGGCAGGGCATCACAAAATTTAATCACTGAAGGCAGCTATTTTGTGGTAGACAGAATGCTTTGGCCACAGATGATAAATATGCTTTTCCTTTAAGCTTTGAACTCTGTCCTATGATATATTGAACCAGTTTAGATAACATAATTGTGTTGTAGGGTAACAGAAAATCTGAAACACTGTTGTATTTACGAAGGAATTCATTTATTAAGGGAGAGAAATTTTCCCCACAGAAAGCCAAATCATTAACTATTAAATAACAGAAGAAAAAAAGCAAGAGGAGTAAGAAAAAACCATAACAGAAAGGCTAGATTATCCAGTTGCTCAGCTATGGCAAAAATTGAAGAAAAAAAGGATATGTTTGCTCCCCACTGCTCCTTTAGTGTTTGTTGAACCATGACAGTGGAGAGCAATAGTGATATCTGACCCCCCTCCCCCAAAAAACAGCAAACCATGGTGATGCATCAGTCTATAAACTGTTCTCTTTTGCTAAGGTCCAGCTGGGCAGTGAATTGTTCAAGTACTCATCTGTAGGCATGCTTTAGTCACCTTCTGGAATAAAAATAAACAACATCTATTTTTGACAGCCAGGATTAGATATGGAAAGAATATTCACCATTATACATTTCTGAGTTTCCAACCAATATTCACACATTTCAAAGGATTTAGTGAGGGGGGTTGCTATTATGCATAGAAGTATATATGGATTTCTTTGCAGTAAAATGTAGAGACTGGGGGGGAGTGAGAAAAATATAGGGTTGTGGCTTTTTTTCAGAATTTTTTTCAGAAAAAGAACCAATTTTGCACAAAAAGTCTCATGTGTTTCGAGCAACCAAGAAACAGGAATTCTACTTCTGTAAAATCAAGCATATGTCGAGGTCAACCCAGGGCAGCAGAAAACAAGCAGTTCAGGCAGCACAAGGTTTTAACCTATTGCTCCACCACAGCTCCCCTTCTGGTTAGTACTTAGATGAGATACCTCTAATCAATATCAAGTGTTGCACGCTTAATTTCAGAGGAAGGAACCAGCAAACTCACCTCTAAATATTCCTGGCTCTTATAAATTAACAGGCAACTTGAAGGTACACATGGACATCTGAAGGAAGTTTTTGTAGAAATGAAGGAACCAGTCCCCCACACCCAACAATAGGTAAAATATAGTATGTTATAGTTGCCATATCTTCCTCTTGAATACAATTAATACAATCAGTATCATTGTAGCAGAATTTAAATAAAAAAGGCTTGATAAAATTATATACAATTCCCCATAAATATGTATTTTTGTATCATGATCATAAGTTTGCAGATGACACCAAATTGGGAGGGATAGCTGACACGCCAGAAGACAAGAACAGAATCCAAACAATCTTAACTGATTTGAGAGATGGGCCAAAACTAACAAAATGAAGTTCAACAGGACAAATGCAAGGTACTCCACTTAGGAATTTAAAATGAAATGCAAAGATACAGAATGGGAGGTGGCTGGTTCGACAGCAGTACGTGTAAAAAAGATCTTTGAGTCCTCGTGGACAACAAGTTAAGCATGAGCCAACAATGTGATGTGGTGGCCAAAAAAGCCAATGGGATTTTGGCCTGCATATATAGGAGTATAGTGTCTAGATCTAGGGAAATCATGCTACCCCTCTATTCTGCCTTGGCCAGACCACACCAAAAATACTGTGTCCAATTCTGGGCATCACAATTTAAGAGAGATGTTGACAAGCTGGAATGTGTCCAGAGGAGGGCGACTAAAATGATCAAGGATCTGGAGAACAAGCCCTATGAGGAGTGGCTTAAGGAACTGGGCATGTTTAGCCTGCAGAAGAGAAGGCTGAGAGGAGACATGATGGCAATGTATAAACATGTGAGAGATAGTCATAGGGAGGAGGGAGCAAGCTTGTTTTCTGCTGCCCTGGAGACTAGGACGCAATGGAACAATGGCTTCAAACTGCAGGAAAGGAGATTCCACCTGAACATTAGGAAGAACTTCCTAACTGTGAGAGCTGTTAAGCAGTGGAACTCTCTTCCCCAACCTGTGGTGGAGGCTCCTTTTTTGGAGGCTTTTAATCAGAGGCTGACTTGGCCATGGTGGTCCACACTTTAGTTACCTCTAGATTGGATTACTGTAATCCACTCTATGTGGGGCTGCCTCTGAAGATAGCCCAGAAATTGCAGTTGGTACAAAGGTTGGAGGCCAAGTTATTAACTGGAGTGCACTATAGGGAGCAGTCAACCCCCCTGTTTAAACAGCTCAACTGACTGGAGATAAGTTTCTGGTCCCAATTCAAGGTGCAGGTTATTACCTACAAAGCCCTAAATAGTTCGGGACCTTCTTAACTTCGTGACTGCATCTTCTCCTACAAATCCACAAGGGCTCTAAGATCTGCTGGGAAGGCCCTTCTCTTGCTTCCACCTCTGTCTCAAGCGTGGTTGGTGGGAACAAGGGAGAGGGCCTTCTCGGTGGTGCCCCCCCACTCCAGCTCTGGAACTCTCTACCAGGGAGATTAGACTGGTACCCACCTTGTCCACGTTTCGTAAAGACCTAAAAGCATGGATGTTCCGTTGTGCTTTCTATCAAGCAGTTCACAAGATATTCGGCCTCAACTATAACTTACTATCAGCTCCAGCACTTTATCCCTGTCCCTCAACCTATAGGTTCAGCATTTTAAATTGACATTGCTTATTTTTGTCCTTATTATTAGTATTGGCCCTTGCATTTTTCCACCTGCCCTGTTCTGGAGCTCTATTGCACAAGTTTCCACCCTCCGAATTCCAGTATTCATTACTGTTCAGACTATTGGTTATTGATTATGTTGATATTATGTTATCATCTTGTTCTAATGTTGTTTAATTTTATTGAAATATATGTTTTAATCTACGTTGCATCAGGCTTGTCCCCATATAAGCCACCCTGAGTCTCTCTGGGGAGATGGAGGCAGGATATAGAAATAAAGTTATTAATCATCATCCTCATCATTATCATCATCATCATCATCTGTCAGGGGTGCTTTGTTTGCGATCTTCCTGCTTTTTGGCAGGGGTTTGGATTGGATGGCCCTTGAGGTGTCATCCAGCTATGACTCTATTATTCATCTTTGCCTAATTTGCACATCTTTCATAAGTGTTGTAACCCTAATTTAAGGGAGCTTTGTGCATCTAATGTGCACATTTTGTATAAGTTATTTGAGTTGTAAACCAACTTGAAACATTATGAAAGGCATCGATTTTGGTGTTCAAATGCATTCTAGCTCAGCTACAGGTTTTATAGTTTCAGATTTGGTAACTTTGTCTAGATAATTTAGAGCTAATTCTTTTGCAATTCTATAGTTTTCTTTCATTCAAAACAAGTATGATTTCATCCTAATGTGGATTCTGAAAGAACACAATTCCCCCTGGAATTCAGTATTTGTGCATCATCCATTTTAGTCATCTAAAATTCAGAATGATGACAAAACATAAGAAAAATAGGTAATTGGGGAAAGAGCATTCTAAATTCTTCATACTACATTCATCACGTGCATTTATGATTTAGTACTGCTAGTAATTCAAATTGTAAGATTTTCTTTGTAATGTGCGGAAGCTAACTTCACTGTTTATAACACAGTGACTAAAGGCAGAAAACTCAAACTCACTGAAAAATAAAGAAACAAGTTCTTTGTTTATTCCTGGTTTTGCACGTATCTCTAGCATAGACTGTTAAGTAAAATTAAAATGTAACATTCATTACAGACTGTAATTCTTGGCAGTTTTCTAGTGGCACCATGGTGTCTAACAGGAGTGAAGAGATGGTAGATAAATTCCATTTACAAATGGCAGCTGCTATGCACAAATTTCACATCTTTGTTGGCAAAAATATAAGGTGGCCTTTCTGCCAACTTTTCCATTCAGGTCCACTTTGAAGTATGCAATTCTGCCAATTTTTCTAATTAAAATTTTCACCCTTGGAATTGTGAATGCTTCCTTCCCTGTCACTCCAGAACAATGACTGCCTGAACTTGGAACAGTTTCTTCTTCTATTGAAGAAAGAAAGAAAGAAAGAAAGAAAGAAAGAAAGAAAGAAAGAAAGAAAGAAAGAAAGAAAGAATAGATAAAAGGTTTTATTTGTTTTGATATACGTAGGTTATAAGTGTTTGCTTTCATATTAGTGTTAGGATATTGCCATATTTGTATAAACACCTTCTAAGATGATGTGATAAAAAGGGGGCTCTTCTGACTCTCTAGCCTAGGAGAACAAAGTGTGTAATGCAAAGCTTTTTCCTGAACAAATCTTTTAGACAGACCTGCTAAACTTCATTTTCTGCCATCATTCAGTGTGCTTACATTTGCTGATTAAGTAATGGACATCCTGAATGCCCTCCAGACAAAATTTTCTCTCTTCGCAGTGGCCATGTAACTGACAAAAATATATGCTGTAAACAGGATGCAGTGCTGATAGAAAATGTAGTTCTCTAAGATGTTTAATTTTGATGCTAATGTAGCTGTGCCTCAGCAAGTCTATTCTTTCTTAGAAAAAGGTCCTTTGCTTTAGAGAAATTCTGATGGCATCCCCAACTGCTTTATATTTAATAAAAGATAAAGGTTTCCCCCTAACATTAAGTCTAGTCGTGACTGGCTCTGGGAGTTGGTTCTAATCTCCATTTCTAAGCTGAAGAGCCACAGTTGTCCATAGATGCCTCCAAGGTCATGTGGCCAGCATGACTGCATGGAGCGCTGTTACCTTTCTGCAAGAGTGGTACCTATTGAGCTAATTATTTCTAACTGCTAGGTTGGCAGAAGCTGGGGCTAACAGTGGGAGCTCACCTTGCTCCCCGGATTCGAACCACCAACTTTTTGGTCCACAAGTTCAGCAGCTCAGTGGTTTAACTCACTGCAACATCAGATTCAGTTTCTTTGTAAAAAAAACCCCAAACAAACAAACATTTTAAACCAAAAATCCAAAATGGATCTTTGGGTCCCTTCCAGTTCTGTGGTTCTATGAAAATACCTGGACTCAAGTTTGGAAAGAACCACTCTTGGTGGACAATTGTGAGGGGCATTTTCTAGGGACTGCATAAACTGCCAAAAAGGCCCATATACTGTCCTATTTGTGCACATACACACAAAACATTCAATAGATGAATTTTAGCAGCTTTCTCTGCAGAGCCGGTCCAACAATGAGGCGAATTAAGCGGTCGCTTGGGGCGCAAAACATACGGAGGCGCAGTTGAGACTGCTTTTTCTGTTGATTTGTTGTAAAACATGATGTTTTGGTGCTTAATTTGTAAAATCTTAATGTAATTTTATGTTTAATAGACTTTTCCTTAATCCCTCCTTATTATCCAACATTTTCGCTTATCCAATGCTTTTATTTTTCAGTGATTGGTTTGGGGGGGGGGGGGGAAATTCTGTTCGCCTACACTTGAAAAATACCTAGGGCCGGCTCTGTTTCTCTGTGTACAAAAATATGGGTCGCAATTCATATGGCAGCTTAAATATGCTCTAGATATTTGCACTCCTTCTCTTTAATATAGTTTTCTGCTCATGCACAGCTTTTCACTAGTTATGTATACAGTAATCATAATACAAGAGAGGGGCAGAAAAACACGTGGCAGGAGACCAAATCAGTTTTGATATCATTTACTCAGTTGGATAGAAAATTATATTCTACTACTCCCATGATCTACTCCCATGTTTAAGGAGCTCCACTGGCTGCCGTTCACCTTCTGGTCCCAATTCAAGGTGCAGACCATCATTTATAAAGCCCTAAACGGTTTGGGACCCTCCTACCTTCGTGACTGTATCTCCTTCCATAAACCTGCCCGATCTCTCCGTTCATCAGGGGAGGCTCTCCTGTCGCCACTGCCTATATCTCAGGCCCGCCTTGTGGGAACAAGGGAGAGGGCCTTCTCTGCTGTGGCCCCCCGTTTGTGGAACTCACTGCCCAGTGAAATTAGGCAAGCCCCCACTCTTTTAGCCTTTAGGAAAGAGTTAAAAACATGGCTATTCCGATGTGCCTTCGGAGAGTAACTGCTCTTTTGTTACTCCCCTCAACATTGATCCTCTAGACTGTTTTACTATCTGATGTCCCTGTCCCCTGAGGTTTTCTATTTGATCCCTTTCTCACCCCGAGTTTTTAATTTAGTGTTCATGCGGCTCGCCCCTGTTAGATTGCTTCTTGATTTTGTGTTATACTGTATATTTTATCAGTTGTTTTGGTTAATTGTATTTTGATATGTTGTTTTTATGTTGTTTTATATTGTATTGTCCTGGGCAGGGCCCCATGTAAGCCACCCTGAGTCCCTTTGGGGAGATGGTGGCGGGGTATAAATAAAGTTTTATTATTATTATTATTATTATTATTATTATTATTATTATTATTATTATTATATTCCATTAAATCATTTTCTAAACACTTGGATTGTATTGCAGTTTTGCTAAATGATGTTTTCTGTTGTGTGCTAAGTATTAGGCCCAAATGTGAACCCTGTAATCAGATGTTTTAACATATCTCTTTAATCTCCAGGTGAGTGTTTTATTGCGTGAGTGAAAATGAATTATTATAAATACTATTATTTTTATGTGAAATCTGACTATAAGATTATTAGAATGATACTGAGGTTGAATATGTCAAAACTCACAAAAGTTCTAAGTCAGTGGTTCTCAACTTGTGGGTCCCCAGGTGCTTTGGCCTACAACTCCCAGAAATCCCACCCATTTTACCTGGGGACCCACAGGTTGAGAACCACTGTTCTAAGTGGAAACAATTTAAATAACTAAGGCTAATCTAGTTTGTTAGTTTCATCATCTCTAAAAAATGCTTTCAGTTACTCATCTAAGCAACAAACAAACATGGGTCCATTCCCAGAATGATTAGTAGTGTTGTAGCCCAGCCTCCATCTGAGCTGTCAGGTGAGCCTGAGGTTGGGCCTGTTCAGCCTGTGATTGTCCCTGCCCCTGACTTGTCAGAGATGCAGCCAGAGTTTGCCCCTGCAACTGCTTTGTCAGAGGACTCTGGGTTTGGGCCTGAGATGCAGCCAGAGTTTGTCCCAGGGGATTCTGGGACCTTACTTACTTAGGTGATCCCTCGTAGTTTGATGATAATGGTCCTCCATTTCTTGGAAGATGCCTGTGCGTGATTTTTTTTTAATGTGTGGAGGTCGGTGCATGGGCGCTCAACACACAGTCTTCACAGATTGAGGTCCCAGCAGTGGTGTGATTAACACAACGAGAGTGGCTTCTCAGTCTGTTTCAGCCTTCTTCCGCCTTCACAGCCATTGTAACATGTACCATGTTATCCTCCACCTGCTCCGCCGTTGAGGTCTTTGGGTCTTCGGATTGTTCTTGGTCTGGATCCCCCCCCCCTGTGGCCACTCCTGGGAGTGTGTGACTCCTGTGGTTGTGCCTGCAGGTTCATTGGAACACGCAAGTCCCCTCACCACGTCAAGGTGACAAACCATCGAGGGGGATTCTGGGACCAGAGACAGATGGTTACAAGTAGGCAGTTGGAACCGCATTCCTCTAAGCAGTCAAGGTCGGATCTCCTGGTGCCAGATGGACATTCTAGTTCAGATTCTGAAAGTGAAAAGGCAGATAGAGTTACTGAGCTTGACAGGAGGAAGGCGATAACTCAGCAGAGGAAAGAAAGGGAGTATGTAAGAAGGAGTAGACGTTTGCTTTTGAAATGAAATAATGAGCAACTTTCTCATGGGAAGAGACCTTGAATTTCCCTTAAGAAGGGCTGCCTTTTCTGACAGAGTTACTGGTGGTAACTTAGCTTATCCATAAGAGGAAGATCTCTGCTTTGTGTTCCTGTGAATTCCTTTGTATCTTGATTTGAGTTTCAGCATTGTTCTTGCTCCTGTGTATCCAGTTGAATGTTCCAGTAATTTGCAGTTTAGATTTGCGTTCCAGCCAAGACACTTGCCTTGTGTTCCCGCATTGATTCTGTACCTTGGACTAAACTTGGAGTTTTTTTTCCTGAATTCCAGTTTTGCTTCCTGTGTTTCCAGTTTGACTCATGTCTTGGATTAATCCTTGAATTCTTGTTCGGACTATTCGGGAACTCTTCCTTGGGACTTACTTTGATATCTAGTTTGGATGATGTGACTTTTATAGATTCTTGCTTCAAGATTTTTAAGTACTTTGTTCTTGTGGATTCAAACCCATTTTATTGACTTTGAACTTTGATTTGCTATTGCTTGCTTATATTCTGGGGCTCCAGTGTGGTTTTGAGGTGCCTACACAGCCTAGGGGTGCAACAAGTTGTACAATATGATTCATATGCAATATAGTACTTTGCTGGTCTGAGGCCCACTGTTCTCATATCTGGATCTAGCTCTGGAAGATCAAGACAGTATGTTGCATAGAGGGTAGTTTGCATAGAGACACAATTTATGGATTGTACAACATTACCAACTGTACCTTCCAGTTTCAGGGTTTTTTGAAATTGGGGTAACATTTGGTGGTTGTAGCTTTGATTTTGTGCCTGTGTGTGTTAGTATATTTTGAAACTGTTTATGGGTATATGTGTACGTGAACACATTAAACATTATTTTTATTGAGATTTTGAGATATGCTACTTATTGAAGAAACATACAAAAGAAACAAGGGCAAGAGAGTTTATTTCATTACTGTTGGCAGAATGATTCGGCTTTGTTGTATTTCATGTTAGGAAAAAAGGCACTTTAATAGGTTTCTTTCTTTGCTTTTGTTTCTCTTTTATGTCAACTAAAAGGTATATTGCACCCTAGTACCAGATATTTCCTTTGTCTGAATTGATGGGTTTATATGTTACAGTGAAATGACAGTGATAAACGATTTTCTAACACCACCAGAAAAAACAATGCTTTCATGTAGATATGCTTGTATTCTGTTTTCAATGTTTGACTTCTATTTAAACTGATTTCCTGCAACTGTTATAATACAAAGAAATGAAGGAAAGTGATAGGCTGCAAGAGGAAAACAATTTAGTCATAATTGGCTTGACATAATCATGAACAACCATGTGCTCTCTGTGGATTTGCTTGCTATTTGGTTATTTGAAACTTCAGCTTGCCTGGTCCCCCACCCCCACCCCTTTTTTGGAATTCTGTTGTGCAAAACTATTATGTGTATGTTCTCTAAATGACTTTGACCTTTGCCATTTTCAAACATTATGAGATTGTTGTGAGCAAGTGTCTAGGTTAGCTTTAGGAACAACCTTCTAACAAATGTACATTTGTTATGTACATTTGTTAGAAGGAAGGAGTGCAGCCATGTGCCTATAAATATAGTTGTATGTACAAACTTCTCTTTATACAGTCTAATAAATGGACATAGGTCAAGAATGCTGCTCCATCATTTCATGCACATCGATTCTTTGGCATGGCCGCTCGACTGGTCTGACCCATTTGCTACCCACTTTCGATGGTGCTGCCCTATCTCCTTCGCCTACCGTTAAGAGCCTGGGTGTCGTTTTGGATTTGCAGCTAATAATGGAAGCTCAGGTCGCTGCTGCCAGCAAACAGGCCTTTTTCCACCTATGACAAGTGAGGCAACTGGCACCCTATCTATCTGATGAGGCGCTGGCAACAGTCATCCATGCCACGGTCACGTCTAGGCTGGACTATTGCAACGCCCTGTTTGTTGGCCTTCCGATGTCCACGACCCGAAAGCTCCATATTGTTCAGAATGCGGCAGCCAGGCTACTCACAAGAACACCCATGAAATTCCACATAACACCAGTCCTGCAGCATCTGCATTGGCTTCCAACTGATTACCATGGTCTATATAAGATGCTAGTTCTGACCTTTAAAACTCTTTACGGCCAGGGCCCATCGTACCTTAGGGACAGTCTCTCCTTCTCCCATCATCGGAGGTCGCAACGACCATCCCAACGAGACTTACTTTATGTACCGGGTCCTAGAGAAGTACACTTGGAAAGGAACAGGCACAGAGCTTTTTCTATTTCTGCCCCTGCCTTATGAAATGCCTTGCCGCCCTATATGAGAGCCATGCGTGAGTTAGGGCCTTTTACCCTAGCACTCAAGACCTGGCTCTTTACTAGAGCTTTTAATCTATGTTAATTTTATTAATATTTTTATGTATGTATTTTTATCCTTTACAATTTTATCTTGTAAATCGCCTAGAGCATCGTGGATGGAGGGTGATTAATAAGTAATTAAATGATGATGATGATGATGATGATGATGATGATAACAACTATACATTTGTAAAGCCCAAGTAATTTCATAGCTGCAGCTACAGCTCCCAAACTATTCATTAAAGCATGGATGGACAAATGTGGAAATCTTGGAAATCTTAGAGGAGCACCCCCTACTGTACCTGCTTCCACAAAGGAAAACAATTCTCCCCCAAAGACCATCTAAAAACATGGGGCATTCTTACTAGGGCTGTGCACAGATCCATTTTTCAAAACAGGTTCTGTCTGCTTTGGCTTTTTCAACCAGCCATAATAGCACAAGCGCCATCACCATTTTTTTTCTGGCTGCAACAGACCATGCAGCAGCCAACCATGGCTACTTTTAGTTTAATTTGGCTACACATGGAGCTCGAAGAGGTAGATGTGCATGGGTTTCTCTGTGAGACCTGCCTGTTGAGCCAACCAGAACAGAAGAAAGATGGTGCTCCAGTCTGCTGGTGATCTAAATTCTTAGTGCCACTCGCATCTCTGCATTGCTTGACTTGCTTTTTGACTCAAATAGCAATAAATAAGCATCTACTTTCTACACACTTAAGAAACTACCACCAATTGTTCCTTTCACACGAAGCAAGCTTCAAATGGGGAAGGGGGAGGGGGTAAATGTATCTTGACATTTCTAAAGCCACCATAAAATTGTTTTTTTCGAGAATGGCTAATGCTCCTTCAGGTGGTGTGGCTCTCACTGAAATACATGTTTTAAAAGGGTGTCTTAGCTTCATTGAAAGGGTGTTGAGGAAAAATGATGTCAGGAAAGGACTGATGCCTTAAACCCAGGTCTTATTGAAGGACCTGAAGAGAAAGGATCCCAGAATGTGTGGTTTCTTAAGTGTGATGCCTTAAACCCAGGTCTTATGGAAGGATTTTAGGAGAAATGATGACAGAAAAAGTGGTTTCTTAAGATTGATGTCTTAAACCCAGGTGTTATTGAAGGATCTCAGAAGAAAGGTTCCCAGAAAGGATCGTTTCTTAAGTCTGATGCCTTAAACTTGGGTTGGAGATTAGGTTGGTTCCTTCATTGTTCATCTTCCACCAGGAATTGAAAACGTGGATGTTCCGGTGCGCGTTTGAGTAAATAAGCCCATCAGACATCCAATTTGTGTACAAATATGTACGACACTTTATCACTGTTCCTCACTCTATATGTTTTAGCACTTTAATGGAACTGTTCCTTTGTTCTTTCCCTATTTGCCCTGATTTTACCTATGGATCTTTCGGATCTCTTGCACTAGTTATCCTCTGCTGTATGTATCAATTGATGCTCAGGCTTTTAAAGTAACTGTTATGTTATGTTGTTTATACGTTTGTTATATTGTTTTAAATTACTGATGTATGTAATGCTATGTTGTTGTTTTTCGGCTAGTCCCTGTGTAAGCCAACTAGATTCCCTTCGGGGAGATGGAGGCGGGATACAAGAATAAAGTTGTTGTTGTTGTTGTTGTTGTTGTTGTTATTATTATTATTATTATTATTGTATGACACAGCAAGCAAGATAGATATGCTGGATTTCGTTTCACAAAATCACAAGTCGAACACTTCCCAAGTGTCTAGAACTGTGTGATGTATTTTCAGATGATGCGCGCAGATCCCAGCAGGGTGGCCTTTTGCAGTTGGCAGATCATAATTTTGTCAATGTCTGTTGTTTCCAAATGCCGGCTGAGATCTTTTGGCATGGCACCCAATGTGCCAATCACCACCAGGACCACCTGCACTGGTTTCTGCCAGAGTCTTTGAATTTCAGTCTTGAGGTCCTGATAGCGGCTGAGTTTTTCCTGTTGTTTTTCGTCAATGCGACTGTCACGTGAATGGCGACATCAATGATCCAAACCTTTTTCTTTTCCACAACTGTGATGTCTGGTGTGTTGTGTTCCAGAACTTTGTCATCATTATTATTATTATTATTATTATTATTATTATTATTATTATTATTATTATTATTATTGAAGGATCTAAGGAGAAGTAATGCCAGAAAAGTGGTTTTTAAGACTGATACCCCAAAAATGATGGAAAGGGGAGTCTGGAAAATTCCCCCATTGACACCAATGAGCCAGATCTTCCTGGAATGGCTGCCAGATCAAAAAATTGAATTTCGCCTGCCTGAATTCAGGAGATTCCCGAACAATGGGAGTTTGAGGAGTGGCTGGGAAACTAGGCCGGGGAGCCAGGTCTCTTCTCTCTCTCCATCTCATTCTCCTCCACATCCCCCCCTCCTTTCCTGCCTCTCTCCCCGGTGACAGGAGGTCATGTGGAGTCAGGTGACAGGAAGGAGGAGCAATTTTAATGTAATTATTAATGATTAAAGTGATGTGTTAACTCTTTCCTAGTCACCTTCCAAACATGCAACATTAAATACAGAAATAAAATGGCACATGTTGGAAATGCCTGGGTCAGTGCAGGTGCATATTTCCTGTACTGATATCATTTATATTTAATATGTTGTCGAACACTTTCATGGCTGGGATCACAGGGTTGTTGTATGTTTTCCGGGCTGTATGGCCATGTTCCAGAAGTATTCTCTCCTGACGTTTCACCCACATCTATGGCAGGCATCCTCAGAGGTTATGAGGTATGAAGAAACTAAGCAAGCAAGTTTCCTTGCTTTGTTTCTCCATACCTCACAACCTCTGGGGATGCCTGCCATAGATGTGGGTGAAACGTCAGGAGAGAATACTTCTGGAACATGGCCATACAGCCCGGAAAACATACAACCCCATTTATATTTAATTTATAACAAAATCCAGTTTAATATGGGAGAATCATTATTTACTATTGTTAAGACTAAATCTATCCTAATAATATAATTCAGCCTTTTAGAACATTAGGGCTTTTTATAATTACACCCACCTATTCTATTTCACATTTCATCGCTCCATTTTATTTCTCCATTTTATTTTATTTGAACTTGCGGACCAAAAGGTCCCAGGCTCAAATCCCGGGAGCAGAATGAGCGCCTGTTGTTAGCCCCAGCTCCTGCCAACCTAGCAGTTCGAAAACATGCCAATGTGAGTAGATCAATAGGTACTGCTCCAGCGGGAAGGTAAGGGCACTCCATGCAGTCATGCCGACCACATGACCTTCAGCTTAGAAATGGAGATGAGCACCAACCCCCCAGATTCAATCACGACTGGACTTAACATCTGGGCAAAACCTTTACCTTTTTATTTCTCCAAGAAATAATATAAAATCGGCATTGTGTTTTCCCCAGTAGCTCTTGCTATACATTTCTATATATATGGACATAGAATTAGATAAGCAGATGTGGTGATTTCTGTTTATCTGTCACCAGCCCTTTTCACAGACCCTCAATAAGGTTTTATCTTCCTTCAAGATGCAAAGGACAGAATATGCACATGGCAATCTCTGCATTGTTCAGTGATGAATCAGAACTCTGGGTAAATCAATTTGATGTTCTCGGCATTTGATCCATCTCACTTAACTGATGGGAAGTTCTGGCCTCCTTTAGAGGGCAAATTAGTGTATGAGATACATCGAGTACTAAGTGAATATTTCTGAATAGTATCAGATTATTCTTTACCTTCAGGGACAAATGAATTGAGATGTGGTAAAAGGGAAGGACTGATTTTTAATCAAATGAAAAGAATGTAAAGAAACATTTTAAAAAAGAAAATATTGCCTTTAAACTTAATTTGATACCACAGACTAACCAGGCAATCTTTTCATGGCTAGTCATAAATAAATTCTGAATTAAAGGGGTTATTCTTTGATAAATTTGTTTAGATTTGGAAGTTGAGAACAGACAAACCTGTTTCTAATTTTCAATCTTTATGTGATGTTATCCCAATCTCATAATATTTTGGTATTAATTTCATTTTGAACAGTATATAAATACATGATTGCATACATATTTTAATGTGTTGTTTCATTTATTTCTTTCAACTATTTCAAAATAAACATGTCAATATTTATTGTCATATTAAAGATATGCATTTATTTCCTATTTTGTGGATTTGAACATCCCAAAATTTCATTTATCTAGTGAAATCTGTTGGGTAGCTATGGAATAATCTGCACATTATTCTTGGGTACTTGGATTTTGTCAGTTTGTATATGATTTTGGAAACATCACATTTGTCAAACAACCATAGATTGACCTGGAGGATGTTTTAGCGTCATGTGGTGCCCATTTATTACTAGATTTAAACCCATTTTAGTATTTGCAGTGCTTAGAAAATATATTGAATATACATGTCATATGCATCTCTGAGAAAACTATATAAAAAGCAGTAATTAAATAACTAGATACCAAACATTCAATGTTTCAATTTATATATTTTTGGTTTTTCTTATCCTATCATAGTTCAGGAGAAAATTCTCATAAAGTTGCATTGCTAGTCTTTTATAATTTTGAACCGGGCTGTGGCACAGCTGGTTAGTAAGGGTAAAGGTAAAGGTTTCCACTGACGTTAAGTCCAGTCATGTCTGACTCTGGGAGTTGGTGCTAATCTCCATTTCTAAGCCGAAGAGCTGGTGTTGTTCGTAGACACCTCCAAGGTCATGTGCTCGGCATGACTGCATGGAGCGCTGTTACCTTACCGCCGGAGCGGTACCTATTTTTCTACTCACATTGGCATGTTTTCGAATTGCTAGGTTGGCAGAAGCTGGAGCTAACAGCGGGCGCTCACTCTGCTCCCGGGATTTGAACCTGGGACCTTTTGGTCTGCAAGTTCAGCAGCTCAGTGCTTTAACACACTTCGCCACTGGGGGTTAGTAGCCAGCTGCAATAAATCACTACTGACAAAAGGTCATGAGTTCGAGCCAGCCTGGGTTGGAGTAAGCTCCCAACCATTAATAGTCTAGCTTGCTGTTGACCTATGTGGCCAAAAGACAGTTGCATCTGTAGAGTAGGAAATTTAGGTATTGCTTTATGTGGGGAGGCTAATTTAACTAATTTATGACGCCATAAAATCTCCAGCAATGTGCGGAAGAATGAGGACGTACTCCATCAAGGACTCGGTGTCACAAGCAACAGTTCCCCCTGTGGCTGGAATCGAGTATACCCTCATGAAGCCACAAGCTGGAATGTTAAATTGCCTATGTGTCTGTCTATATGTGTCTGTCAATATGTGTCATATGTCTAATGGCATTGAATGTTTGCCATCTATATGGGCATTGTGATCTGCCCTGAGTCCCCTTCGAGGTGAGAAGGGCGGAATATAAATACTGCAAATAAATAAATAAATAAATAAATAATAACATATATAATGAAAGCACTTCCTTTTAGCTTTGAATTCATCACAACATTTTCCATATTGCACCATATTTTTTCAGGACTCCAACATAGAGAAAAGCATTTCCAATCCACAGACAATCCAGTCATAGTCCTGTTCTTCTACATTCATATCTGCCTTTTGAAAACAACAACAGCAACAAATAATAATAATAATAATAATAATAACAATAACAACAACAACATCCCACGTAATGCATTCAGAACCATTTCCAGTCTCTCCCATAGTCATAACAAGCTGTAAATGCCAATATTAATTCATTATGTTATAATGTGACAATGAGTTGCTTCATGTGTCATATTTTTGATGTTTGAGGATTTTTAGAAGAAAGTGTTTTGCCTATGAAGTGATTGGTGTAGAGATCCAACCAATGAAAGCCTTATTTTTGGCATTAATTATCTTGATAGCTTTGGGATGTGCAACTTCAGGAATATAAACAAACAATGTAGTACAAATTAGGAATAACTCTCGGAGTCAGTTTGTCAATGACATCAATGAAACCAACACCAAAATCTGAAATACTAAGTTAGAAAATTAAATTAGGAATAATGGTGTCACTTTTGTTCTCCATTTTAATAGGAGAACACTTAAAATTTGAATATAGGCTGTCCCGAGTTACAAACATTTGAGTCATGGTTAAAAATGGGGGTGAAACAACAGGAAGTAAGAGAACAGAAGGTGGAAAAAATGAGCCTGTTTTAGGAAAAGAAGGGTGCGATAAAGCAAGAAGCGACTTGAGAACATCCTGCAAGTCACTTCTGATGTGAGAGAATTGACCTTCTACAGAGATGTTGCCCAAGGGACACCCGGATGCATTACCATCTTGTTGGGAGGCTTCTCTCATGTCCCTGCAAGCTAGAGCTGGCAGACAGGAGCTCACCCCATCTCACGGATTTGAACCAGCAACCTTCAGGACCAAGAGTAGAGCCCCTTTCTTTTATCAGATGCATGGATCTGCCCTGCCTTCAGCCTCATTGACAGCAGGCATTGCCCCCTGTTCATTGAGTTTCTGGGAAAGCTTTATTTGCCAGTGACGCGCCTTTAGTAAACATCTTTACTAACTATCCTTTGCAGTACATACAGGAAACAAAAACAACATAAACAAATACACAAAGAGGTGGTTTGGGGCAGTCTGCACATAAAGTGCGTGCATATTACTTAACTGTACAAAGATCCCACTTGGCCACCACACTCACCAAGAGATGCAACAAAAGCGAAACATTCCCATCACATGCACCAGCTGTGGCATGTTCCGCTTTTTCACACAAAAACTACTCAACTACATCTGCTCCAAATGCAAACAGATGACTCTGATGGAGCAGAGGATCCAACAGCTCGAGCACCGTATTAAGACCCTTAAGGACATTCAGGCACTTGAGCTCTTCTTGGACACTGCACAACACGCTGCTGTAGATCTGCAGCCTGCATCACACCAACACCACCATGACCATGATCAGGAACCTTATGGGGAGATAAACTCAAAGGTAGACAACCCTCAGGCTTGGAAGGAGGTCACCCATAGAAGGAGACACAGGACCAGGCAGCCTCCGCAGAACTCCTCTGCTCAGCTGCATTTACACAACAGATTTGAAATTCTTACATCATTAACATACAATCAGGAAACACATCTTGTGGAGGAACACAGTTTCTTAGATACCACTCAGTGGGCCATCCTTGATCAATGCGCAGGGGATAGCCCTGACGGGGACAGTGCATCACCACATTCACACTTATGTAATCATGCAAATACTCCATCCCCAATCGTAGACCAGGAGCAACAGGAACATCCTTGGGAGAGTAATGGGCTCTCAGATGTATCTCAATGGATTGTCATTGATGAATGCACTGGGGATGTTGAGGAGGAGGACAACACTTTACACCTACATGATTCACTTCAACAGGGACACTCTTCAGGGGACATACACACTGTCTTGCACAAAAGGGACCCTGTCAATCCTCAAAGGAAACAGGTCTTGGTAGTAGGTGACTCCCTCCTTAGAGGAACAGAAGCCATCATTTCCAGACCGGATGGGATGGCTCGAGAAACATGCTGCCTCCCGGGGGCAAAAATACACCATATCACTCAGAGGCTCAGCAGGCTCCTAAAGCCCCATCACCTTATGTTGATTCATGTAGGTACCAATGACACCGCTAGGCATACTTTTCAAAAGATCACAAATGATTTTCGAGCTCTGGGAACAAAGCTAAAACTGTATAATGTACATGTGATCTTTTCATCCCTCCTCCCCATTGTAGGACACGGCTCTACAAGGGCCGGAAAAATAGTACAGGTCAATAACTGGCTCAGAAAATGGTGTCAAGAGGAGCATTTTGGCTTCCTTGACCATGGTCTACTCTTCCAGGAGGATGGCCTACTGGCAAGTGATGGGGTGCATCTCACACAAGTAGGAAAACATCTTTTTGCACACAGACTCACAAACCTCATCAGGCGCACTTTAAACTAGATCCACTGGGGGAGGGGAACAACAGCCTGGCAAACACTATATTACCCACGACCACAGGGAACCGCCAAAAGGCTGAACAGAGGGCTGCACAAACACAGCAAGGACCAAGTACAGAGAGCACAATAATCCCAAATAAACAGCTCGAGGGGAGGTCACAGGGGCTTACATGTCTTTACACCAATGCTCAGAGCATGGGAAATAAGCAAGACAAACTCCAACTCTTAGCACAGCACCACACATACGATGTCATAGGCATCACTGAAACCTGGTGGGATGACTCCCATCACTGGAATGTAGCCATTGAGGGCTATAACCTCTTTCACAGAAATAGAACAAAGGGGAGAGGAGGGGGAGTAGCTTTGTATGTCAAAAACAGTTACGTTGCAGAAGAAATGCAACACTGTAATCCGGGAAACCAGCTTGAAAGCATCTGGATAAGAATCAAGGGAACCGGGACTCAAAAAGATCTTGTCGTGGGTGTCTACTACAGACCTCCGAGTCAGGATGAAGGACTTGATGAAGCCTTCTGTCAACAGCTGACCAAACAGGCACAAAGAAGATATAGTAGTCATGGGCGATTTCAATTATCCCGATATCTGCTGGAAAACAAACTCAACCAAGAGTACAAAGTCCAACAAATTCCTCACTTGCCTTGCAGACAATTTTATGGTACAGAAGGTAGAAGAGGCAACAAGGGGATCAGCAACTCTTGATCTAATCTTAACAAATGTGGAAGACCTGATCAGTACAGTTGAAGTGGTTGGATCCTTAGGGGCAAGTGACCATGTGCTCCTGCAGTTTGCAATACAAAGGAATGCTGAAACTAAGACAAGTCAAACACGCATTCTGGACTTTAAGAGAGCTGACTTCCAAAAAATGAAGGAATTACTGAGCGGCATTCCATGGACGCCAATATTAAAAAACAAGGGAGTTAAGGATGGATGGGAGTTTTTCAAAAGTGAAATACTCAAGGCGCAAATGCAAACAGTGCCAACAAAGAAGAAAAATAAGACAAGTGCAAAGAAGCCAGAATGGATGTCCAAAGAACTTCTAACTGAGCTAAAGCTCAAAAGTGACATGCACAAGAAGTGGAAAAGGGGAGAAATCACCAAAGAAGAATTCAAACGTATAGCCAGCACCTGTAGGGAAAAGGTTCGCAAGGCTAAAGCGCAAAATGAGCTCAGGCTTGCCAGGGACATAAAAAACAACAAAAAAGGCTTTTTTGCTCACGTTGGTAGAAAAAGGAAGAAAAAGGAGGCGATAGGGCCACTGCGAGGAGAAGATGGGGTGATGGCGACAGGGGATAGGGAAAAGGCAGAACTGCTTAAGGCCTTCTTTGCCTCGGTCTTCTCACAAAAAGATAGCCATCTTCAACCTCAGCAACATGGAATGGACGAAGGATTTGGGGAAATCCAACCCCAAATAGGGAAACAAGTTGTCCAGGAACACCTGGCCACTCTAAACGAATTCAAGTCCCCAGGGCCAGATCAGCTACATCCAAGAGTATTGAAGGAACTAGCGGAAGTTATTTCAGAACCACTGGCAATTATCTTCGAGAGTTCTTGGAAAACGGGAGAAGTCCCAGCAGATTGAAAGAGGGCGAATGTGGTCCCTATCTTCAAGAAGGGAAAAAAGAACGACCCAAACAATTACCGTCCGGTCAGCCCCACGTCGATACCAGGCAAGATTCTGGAAAAGATCATTAAGGAAGTGGTCTGCGAACACTTAGAAACAAATGCGGTCATTGCTAATAGTCAACACGGATTTACCAAAAACAAGTCATGCCAGACTAATCTGATCTCTTTTTTCGATAGAGTTACGAGTTGGGTCGATACAGGGAATGCTGTGGATGTAGCGTACCTGGATTTCAGTAAGGCCTTCGACAAAGTCCCCCACGACCTTCTGGCAAACAAACTAGTAAAATGTGGGCTAGACAAAACTACGGTTAGGTGGATCTGTAATTGGCTAAGCGAACGAACCCAAAGGGTGCTCACCAATGCATCGTCTTCATCGTGGAAAGAAGTCACGAGTGAAGTGCCGCAGGGCTCTTTCCTGGGCCCGGTTCTGTTCAACATCTTTATTAACGACTTAGACGAAGGGTTAGAAGGCACGATCATCAAGTATGCAGACGACACAAAACTGGGAGGGATAGCTAACACTCCAGAAGACAGGAGCAAAATTCAAAACTATCTTGACAGACTAGAGAGATGGGCCGAAACTAACAAAATGAAGTTCAACAGGGACAAATGCAAAATACTTCACTTTGGCAGAAAAAATGGAAATCAAAGATACAGAATGGGGGACGCCTGGCTTGACAAGCCCTATGAGGAGCGGCTTAAAGAGCTGGGCATGTTTAGCCTGCAGAAGAGAAAGCTGAGAGGAGACATGATAGCCATATACAAATACGTGAAGGGAAATCATAGGGAGGAGGGAGCAAGCTTGTTTTCTGCTGCCCTGCAGACTAGGACACGGAACAATGGCTTCAAACTACAGGAAAGGAGATTCCACCTGAACATCAGGAAGAACTTCCTCACTGTGAGAGCTGTTCGGCAGTGGAACTCTCTTCCCCGGGCCGTGGTGGAGGCTCCTTCTTTGGAGGCTTTTAAGCAGAGGCTGGATGGCCATCTGTCGGGGGTGCTTTGAATGCGATTTCCTGCTTCTTAGTGGGGGGTTGGACTGGATGGCCCATGAGGTCTCTTCCAACTCTACTATTCTATGATTCTATGATTCATCACCTGAAAATCCATAATCTGGAGTACAGCAGTTTATTAACTCTAGTTGGCTGTTGTAAATTAATGTGGATGTTTGTTTAGATTTTATGATATTATATAATTTTGTTCGACTATGTGTAATTTAATGGACTCAAATATATAGATGTTTTTAAATTTTTTATTATATGTCTTTATTCTGTATTGTTATTTTGATCTGTATAAGCTGTTTGTTTTAGTGCACTGTTTTGGGCATTGAATTTTGCCAGTTTATGTAAGCCGCCTTGAGTCCCCTCAGGTGAGAAAGGCGGGGTAAAAATGCTGTACATAAATAAATAAATAAATAAATAAATAAAATAAGAGTAGTCTATCCCTAAGAAGGGAAAAAATGCCTTTTTTTGGAAACAAGGATTAATGATCAAGTTTCAATGGAGACACCTTTTCCCCATGGTAACTCTTCCAACGGGCTGGATTTTCACAGAGTGATAACAGATCTTTCAGCTGCCAGATCAAAAAATGGAATTTTGCCCACCTGAATTCAGGAAGCTACTGAAAAACAGAGGGGCATGAGGTTTAACCAAATTGCATACCCCTAATGAAGAGTCAGTTTCCCCAGATTTCTTGATGTGGATGAGTTTGATAATAGAGAGAAGTGAGCCAAAAAAGCAATTTTTCTTTGAAAAATAGTTACAAGTTTTATCCACCCCCAAATTTACTTTTCATGTACTTATCTCTTTCTTAGAAGTCAACACAACAGAGCATGAAACAGCAGCATGAGCTATTGCACAAACCAACACTTGAATCATGAAATAATAATTTCCATCATTTAGTGAGACCACACCCTTGCAATTATATAAGTAATGAAATGATTAAATTACATCACAAAAGGAGTTAAGCTATCCCTCATGGATTTATAATTGTAATATAATGTAATTATACCTTTGTTATTACAGAACAATTTGACACATGATCAAAGAGGGAAGAAAGGGATTATAAGTAATATAGGGCCTCCTTATTAGACATTTCATTTTGCTCATTAACTTAAGCTTGACAACCCATACAAGCATGCAGAGCCCATCAGCCTCTTGAGGCTAGTAAGTCAAATCTTTGATTATTTCGTTGTCACATGTAATGATGAATGATCCTTTAGTTTTTTCTCAGCTGCAGGAGAAAATGAATGCCTCCACACCATTTTTGACTGGTATTCTCACATTTAAAAATGTTTCAGGAAATATTATCTGAAGAAATACCTATGGAGGTTTAGTAAAAATGGAGGTTGCAAGGGGTAGAATATGTTTGCATATGAAAATCTTTGAGGAAAGTTGGGGAAAACACTGATTTGTTGTGGTGGCTTTGTACAAAAATGTTGTTGCTTTTTTAAAAAATAACATCTTGCTAGTAATTTTTCTTTTTCTATTTTTTAAAATGGTATTTTATTTTTAAAAATACAAAATACAACACACAAACATTTTAGACATAAAACTACTAAAACTATACAAAAACACATTATTTACTACAAATAAAAAGTTAAACGTACATACTTCCCATTTTCTAACTTTTAGTTATTATCTCTTATTAGTCTATTCTCTTTAAACAATAATATAACTACACTTCTTTTTTCCATAAACTGATATTTCAAGAATGCTACATGCCTCTATTGTAATTGTGAAAAAGTGATGAAAAGATTCACAACCTTCTTTAAAGTCAGTCAAAAATTTCTCCTTAAACACTTTCGCAATTTCACTACTTCACAGATCTTTATCAGCTATTCCTCTTGCGTTGAGATAACCAATTCCTTCATATAAACTCTTGTGGCAGATATATAGTGTAACATTCTCTGAAAATTTCATTCTAGTTTTTTTTTTACTTTTGCATGATTTTTTTCTTTATCAAACATAATCCAGAATCCTAATTTTTAGAAAGCATAAAGGTTTTGTACCAAAAATGTCTGTTTCTGCTAAGAACTATTTGCCAAAATACCTAGCTATGAGAATACCATATCAAAATTACATCTTTCCTCTTTATGTTAATCAGGATATAATGCTTAAACTGGATAATGAATTTTAAAAAAAATATTCTTTCAATTTCTATTTGTGAGAAATTTTGTTTTAAGAGAGCCATCAATGTTGATCATGAATACTGCACCAAACTTTAAGTGGTAGGACAGAAAGATTGATGATACTGTATGTAGCTTTGCCACAATGTACGAAGAGTAATAATTTTCTAGACAGGATTTAATTTCAACCAGTACTGCCACAGTTCTGGCTTTTTAAATGGACTTCTAAAGTATGTAACCTGAGGTTATCCAAGCATTTGCAATGTGCAATTTCTATATCTGGCAGTAAGTACTGCCTGGTCTCATTAGATTACCATGGCTATACAGCTTTCCAGATATAAGCTGCATGGTGGCAGCCAACACAATATCCAGAATCCCAGAGACTGAGATATGGTCAGAAGTATGATACAATATGTTCAGTGCTGCTTCTTCTCAGGTAATTCTGCTTACAATTTCATATTCAGTCTGTCTTAAACCTTCTGGCCACCAATTGGAATGAACACCCTAATGTCCACTGCTGTAATCTGAGACATAATATCAGACTGACAACATTTTGGATGTTCACATCAGTGATGGAAACCTGGCAAGGATGGTTTAGCTGCTCATTTCAGCCGTACCAGCAGGTTAATCTTTGGAGTAATTAGCTATGGAATGAAAAAAGCAAGAACTTTAATGCCAGATGCTTCTTTCCTAGTTTTCTGTAATCTGTAGTGTCCTATCCACACTGTTGTGTAACTACATTGAACACAAAAGCAGAATCAGGAATCTGTCGAGAGAATCAATACTTTACAAACATTTTCATGACCACCAACACAGCCCAGAGTCATTTAAATTCCACATATTAGAAGTGGTGACACAAACTTCTGACATGGATTACAACATTAAACTCTTACAAAGAGAATCATACTGGATGTTTAAGTTACAAACTGAACACCCCCGAGGTCTTAATGAACATAACTCATATAATTACTTCATGTAAGTCTGTACTTGGTATTTCTTACCATACTATAAATTCCAACCATACTGGGAGAACCATCAGTGCCATCTAGTGTCGATTAACACATATATCAATATACTCAGCAACCCCCTATTGCTTTAAATGAATAATTGCTACCTGAAATCACCCCACCTGATGACAAAACTTCCCATTATATTGTAAGGTTACTAAATAACAGTCTACACTCGCTATAAGAATTAACCAAGAGCCAGCAGAGTATCTAATGAACATATAAATCCATGAACACTGTGAGTATATAAATAAGATATAACTTTTTTAATTGAAACCTAAAAACCTTAAATTATGTTATAGCCACTGTTTGTTCCTTTTATTTAGACCCACCCTAGAAAAAAAGAAAAGAAGACATAAAAACACAACTAGAAAGAGGAACATAAAGGGTAAACATATGAATATACTATTGTAAGTCTCTATGTCAAATTTATAATGATATTTATGTAGATATGTTATATGCTTTTGTTAATCCATTATAATTTTCCCAAATTCATTCACTTGAAGAAGACCTAGTCGAAACCGGTCGTGATCTACTGTGACCTACTTACTCTTCAGCTCAACTAACTGATTGAATAACTGAACAATTATATATAGAACATACATTGTTGAGCTAGAAAGTCATTTGTGATGTATAGATTATGTTTATTACAATTGTGAATTCTGAACATATTGTATTTCATTCTATATGAGGTTTTACTTTATACTTGTTGACTGAACATTACTAAAACATATTACTGTATTTGTGGGTATCTAGTACTTTGGTAACTATCTGACTTGTCATAACCCCTGGCTATGATGAAGTTTAGCCTTAGAGAAAAGAAATAACAAACATATTTGAGACGTAGGGAGATACTAGAGGATCTTTCTGGAGATGAGTGGATGCAATATTTTTTTAAAATAATAATTTTCTTCAAATATCATTGACTGGTTGAAAAAAATTATAGTTCAAATTACATGAAATGAATTTTTGGCAAATGAAATTAGGGACTTCCTTTGAAAAGCATTACAACAAACTCTTTTTTAGATTTTTGTAAGGAAGAGAAGAAAGTATGATAGAATAGAATATACATTATCATTTGCTTTCCAGTTGAAAAATGAATTTGCCAACATCTTGAGAATTTAGTTTTTTTCCTTGAAATCCTAGAGCATAGTTTTCTAACATTTTCACATTGGTGACACAATTTTTAGACATGCAACCTTTCGCAACACAGTTTTACTAGCAAACTGGAGGTTTGACCAATTCCTTATGAGTTTTATGCAATGTGTGTGTATGTGTGTTTCTTATAATCTTTATAGTGCAAATAAAGTTTAGAAAATTTTCCTTTATATTTCTTATGTACTACAGTTGATTCTTGTGTGGTTTCCTCTTTACCCATTCCATGTGGTTCATAACAAACATCATTGTCAACAGATTTTCTGTTCTTAATTAGAAATGTGTCCATTTTAGTGGTAATTACTGCAACTCAATTAACAAGTTGTGCAAATTATAAAAGTTATAGCAGTACCTACACTTAAACACTATCAGCACTCTACTGAGTGGCTGTCTGTTGGGAGGGTGTTGCTTATTCCTGTCTGGTTGGAGAGGGTTGGACTAGGTGCCTTTTGAGGGTCTCTTCCAACTCTAGTGAAGTATAGACTGCATGGGACTCTAGTGGAGTTTTCTTCTCTTGAGATTTTGAAATGGAGGCTGTATGTCCATCTGTTATGAGAGCTTTGACTGTTTGACCTTTGAGGGTCTCTTCCAATTATGTGCTTCCCTTCCTAGCACAGGCCCCTCCCCTGAGCCCCTAGTCATTGCTCTCCTTCATCCTCCTCTCCCCCCTGCCTGCTATGGCTCAGGCTGCTGTTTTGGCCGCTGTCATTGGAGGGTGAGGAGGAAAGCCAACGACAACAAAGGGGAGGTGGGGCCTTAGATGTGGGTTTGTGCAGCTGCTGCTGCTGTAGTTGCTAATGCTGCTGCTTCCCCCTCTTCCTCTAGGGGCAGCCAACTCAGTCTTCCCAAATGACTTCCGAGCCTCTTCAGTAAGGATATCCAGACATTCTGGTCAGGCAGTCTTTGTGTGGGTGGCATTTTTCACACAAGTGGGCAATTAGGAAATACAGATAAAACTCTAGTGTGTCACAACACATAGTTTGGTAAGCTCTGTCTTAAAGAATTTGATAAAATTATCCTGCATAGAAATGTATTTAAGTTCTTTCTGTGAAAACCACAAATTTATACAAAAACATGTTTTGTACAAAATATATTGGTTTTTGAGAGATGGGTTGTGAAAGATTTCTGGGATTTTTTTAAAAAATACTGAGAGGTGTTTTAACCCAACCAACCAAAAGCCTGCATGTTTATACATGTGGAGCACAGACTCAGGGTGGAAGCAGATAACTGACGGCAACTGGACGTTGTGAAAGGCGGAAGGAGACAGATCCAAAATAACAGAGTGACTAAGGGCGGAACCAAAGAAATAGGGTTCCGATGAACACCGGAAAAGGAAATTACTTTTGGAACATAATAGAAGATGGACAGAAGGTGTGAAACCATAGAGAACAGATGCTATAGAAAGACAAAGGCTCCCGAGTAACTCTAAGTAACCGTAAGGACAAGGGGAAAGCTCTCAGTGGAAACGGAAAGTGTAAATAACAAAGAGGGATGGGACCATAAGGGAAACACGTACATACATGACAGAAGCAAGAACTGACGAACAGAGGCAAGACAACAGAGAGTGAAAGATAGAAGAAAGAAGACAAAAGCCAGAAGAGAGGAAGGAGAAGAGAAGAAGAGGACAAGGACTGAAATAACGTAACTAGTGGGCATATTGAAAAGTAATAATAAACTTTGTTAAGTAATAATCTAATGAACTGACCTCAGGACTAACAGATTTATAGACTACATAAGGACTTAACATTAAGGATTAATTATATAAAGGATATAAACACACACACACACACACACACACACACACACACACACATATATATATTTCTTTTCCTTTCTAAAGAATATAAATCGGAACTGTAAACTAAAAAATACCAGAACATTTCCAATATACAGACAAAAAACATTTTTCTGACACATATACAATTTAACAATAAGAAGCAGAAAAGGAATAACAATATAACCCAATCTGGAATTAATCTGGAAAAATTTTAAAGGGGACCAGGTTGAAATAAACATGGCAGGACCTAAAACAAAAATGGAAAAGGATATCAAAGACAAAGGTTTGGCAAGAAGGCCATCAGAGGATGTATCTATGAAAGATCTTTTAAAGGAAATCCAGAAATTGTCAGAAAAACAGGACAATTATCAAAAAGAAGCCCAAAAAAATTCAGAAGAACATAATCAGCAAATGCTAGACATGAGAAGAGAAATTAAAGATGAAATTTACCAACTGAAGGAAGAAATGAGAAAGACATATGATGCCATAAAAGAATTAAAACAAAATAGTGCAAAACTTAAAAAAATCTCAGGACAAAATTAAGAACAAAAATGGAAGGTCTAGAACTCAAAAACTCAAAAATAGAGAAATTAGAACAACATGAATTAGAATTTCAACTACATCTCAGAAACATCCAAGAGGAGGAAAATGAGGATATAAGAGAAATAACACTAAAATTAATTGCAGAACTGTTACAAACTCCACCTCAAGAATTAGAGCCTGAAGTAGACAGATGTTATAGAATACAAACTATTCAAAAAGGAATAAAGTAGCAAGGGACGTGATTGTCCACTTCATAAGAAAGAGAGTAAGAGACAAAATACTAATTCAGAACAATAAGAAACCAATACATTATAAAAACACAAAAATTGTGATGGTGAAAGAATTCCCCCTGACAACTTTAAATAGAAAAAGGAATTACTTCTTAATGGATGAATTAAAGAAACAAAAAATCCATTTCAGATGGGGAAAGACAGTAGGGCTAATGGTGACATACAGAAATGAAAAACACTGGCTAACATCAGTGGACAAAGCAAAAGCTTTCTATAAAATGTTTAAAGAAGACATGTAACACAAACCTTCGACATTGCCATCAGCAAAGAAGAAGAAACCAAAAAGACCAAGACATAACTCCCCCAATAATCAATTCCTAGGAGCAGGTGCAGGACCATTAGATCTTGACATCCCTGATGAAGATGAAGATGAGGACCCCACAAATGACAACAGCCAAGATGGAAACTGAAATATTACGCCAGCTAAAACTATATGTTAACAATGGTAACAGACTCAATTCTCCTAATAAAAGGAAAAGTATTATGAATCAAATTAATAAAAGGAGATTTGACATTGTGGCCCTTCAAGAAACTCACATTTATCAAAAATACGTGGCACATTTGATAAACAAAAGAATTGGAAAAGAATTTTACTCCGCCAAGCCCAAAAAGAAGAGGGCGGTGGTAACTTATGTAAATGAGAATATCCCAGCAGAATTGAAATTTAA
Organism: Anolis carolinensis; assembly: GCF_035594765.1. Classification (NCBI taxonomy): domain Eukaryota; kingdom Metazoa; phylum Chordata; class Lepidosauria; order Squamata; family Anolidae; genus Anolis; species Anolis carolinensis. The sequence goes on along the minus strand of NC_085843.1, from coordinate 70,692,768 downwards.
AGATCCTGAGGGAAGAGTAGTGGCAATTGAAATAACAATCCAGAGAAAATTTTAATTTGCAACATATATGCCCCAAATGGACCGAAAGCACAATTTACCAAAAATTTAAAAGAACATATTTCAAAAACAAATGAAGACCACATAATTATTTTAGGAGATTTTAACGGGGTCATAGACACAAAAATGGATAAATCCAAAAAGATAAACAGGAAAAGAAATGAAAAAATTGGCCAGCTCCCAAAAAACCTCAGACTTGAAAAAAGAGTTAGACCTCCAAGATGTTTGGAGAATCAAAAATCCGGACGTGAGAGATTTCACCTTTTATTCAAATAGACATGAATCGTGGTCCAGGATCGATATTATCTGGGCCACAAATTCACTTATAACCATAATGGACAAGGTAAAAATCTTACCAAGAGACAAATCAGACCATTGCCCACTGCAATTGACTATGAATCACAAAAGGCATACCCCAAGATGGATATTAGATTATAATCTCATCAAATTGGAAGAAGAAATTATAGAAAAGAAGAAATTGACAAAGGAATTCTTTACTATAAACGACAAGGAGGATGTTACAAAACAAATGATATGAGACACATACAAAGCTGTAATGAGGGGTCACTTCATACAGCAGAAAGCAAGGAAAAATAGAATAAGAAACTCCAAAAAAGCAAATAAACAAATATATAGACATCTTTGAAAAGGAGCTCAAAAATATCCTTAGAATCAAAAAATAAAAAGTGAACTAGAAAAACTGAAAAGGGATAATGGCCATATTGAATTGGATCAAATAGCTAAATCATTAAAATTTGTAAAACAATACAATTTCGAAAACACCAATAAACCGGGGCCTGGTTGGCAAGGAAGATAAGAAAGAAAAAACAACAACAACAAATTATATAAATTAAAATGAAAGAGAAAGAATATACGACCAATGGGGAAATAAGTGAAGAATTTAGAAATTTCTATAGAATAGTAGAGTTGGAAGAGACCTCATGGGCCATCCAGTCCAACCCCCCACTAAGAAGCAGGAAATCGCATTCAAAGCACCTCCGACAGATGGCCATCCAACCTCTCTTTAAAAGCCTCCAAAGAAGGAGCCTCCACCACAGCCCGGGGGAGAGAGTTCCACTGTCGAACGGCTCTCACAGTCAGGAAGTTCTTCCTGCTGTTCAGGTGGAATCTCCTTTCCTGTAGTTTGAAGCCATTGTTCCGTGTCCTAGTCTGCAGGGCAGCAGAAAACAAGCTTGCTCCCTCCTCCCTATGACTTCCCCTCACGTATTTGTACATGGCTATCATGTCTCCTCTCAGCCTTCTCTTCTGTAGGCTAAACATTCACAGCTCTTTAAGCCGCTCCTCATAGGGCTTGTTCTCCAGACCCTTAATCATTTTAGTCGCCCTCCTCTGGACGCTTTCCAGCTTGTCAACATCTCCCTTCAACTGCGGTGCCCAAAATTGGACACAGTATTCCAGGTGTGGTATAGACAATTATATAGCCAAAATGAAGAAGATCTGGATAAGATAACAAAATATTTAGGAGAACAAAAATTCGGCAAAATCACAGAAGCCCAAAGAGAACATTTAAACAAAGAGAAATAAAAAAAGGCAATAAAAAAAAATCTAAAACCCAATAAAGCTCTGGGCCCGGATGGCTACACGGCAAGTTTTTACAAAGTAATGAAAGACAAAATAACTCCATTCCTGAAAATAATAATGAATCAAGCATTAGAAAACCGAAAAAATCCCTGAATCCTGGAAAGAAACGGATATTATTACAATGTATAAAAAAGATACAGATAAACAGATGTAAAAAATTATCGCCCTATATCTTTGTTGAATGTGGACTATAAAATTTTTACCAATATCTTGGCAAATAGATTTAAAGAATTTTTAAATACATGGATTGGGCAATAGCAAAAAGGATTTCTCCCAGGAAGACATATAAAAGAAAATATAAAATGCATAGTAGATTTAATAGAATATTATGAAACACATCAGCAAGAGCTGGCACGGCTATCGATCAACGCGGAGAAGGCATTTGACAATTTGAATTGGTCATTTATCAAATTACTATTCAAAGAGATTGACATAGGATATCAATTTAATAATGCCATCAAAGCGATTTATGATAAACAAAAAGCTAAAAAATAAATGGCCAATACACAAAAGAAATACAGATAAAGAAAGGAACACGCCAGGGCTGCCCTCTCTCTCCACTAATCTTTATATTTGCATTGGAAATCCTAATAATTGCTTTTCATTTCTTATGTTTCTTAAAAGGAACCAAATTACCAAATTATGAATTTAAAACGACAGCATTCGCTGATGATCTTATTTGTATTATTGAGAATCCAAAGAATCAAATTCACCATTGGATAAACAAAATTGAAGAATACGGTACAGTAGCTGGTTTTTACCTAAATAAAAAGAAAACAAAAGTCTTAACAAAAAACATATCAAAAAAGCTTTTAATTTATCCTTACATTCTCAGCTACATATTTTTTCACTCAGACAACTCATGTACAGTGAAAAACACAGATATGGAATTTTCCAGGTATCTCTTTGAGGTATGATGAAATCAAGTTCAACTTCTATAACCGTAAGAATCTAAATTGCACTAAGACATCCTGCTGACATTGATAAGAATCAATTTGTCTGTCAAGTATCCAACTGCTAGCACTGTATTACAGGAATTCATTGAAAGGTATGCAGGAACATGACTTTGGAAGAAATGAGAGCTTAGCAGGGAAGGGTGAACTCTCAGGTTTGAAATACTCCCATTTGTCTTACATTCAGCTGAAGTTAGACTGGTTAGCAGCATTTAAGTTTACTTCAGTGAAACTGGATGGTAAAAATTAACCCATTTTTATGTTTACAAAAATGTATGTTTGAGTGAACATGTTATCTGGTAATTCACCAGACACTTATTAATGCCTTCCTTCATGACACACACACATACATACACACACACACACACACACACACCACACAATTCTCAAGGATATATTTAATCATGTTCTGTTTTCCTACTGATACACCGCTCACAAGTACTACTGTATATTGATAAGAAAGGGGAGGAGAGGCAAGGGTGCAGGCAAAACAATGATAGATGGGAGACATACAGCCACTCACACAACAAATACAGAGATTTACAATGCCTTTATACATTTGATCCATATTTTGGGGGAAGCTGATATATCTTCCCAGCTGGCCACAGGTTTAATCCACAAATGGGCCATCTGGAAAAACAGGAGTGACACATTTTTGGAAAACCAAAATTGGGTGTCCATATGGACTTCTCTGCTTGCTATAGGACCATGCTACAGGTGTTCAGAAGTCAAAGTAATTGTGCAAAGAATTTCAGAAAAGATTTCAAGACCAGGAAAAATCATTGCCAATTAGGATCAGAGGAGGTTCTCTACTGGCAGAAAGAGACAACATACAATGAATGACTAATACTGATCAAAACACAAAAGGGGATGGTATAAAAGTAAAGCAATTGTATTTTTCTTTTAGCTGTACCAAAATAAGGTTGAGTAATCCATCACAGAAAACAACAACATAAAAATTTGAATGAAAAAACAATGCCATTGTACATTTCTCTATTGTATTGTCTTTTGCATCAAAATCATCAAACTTTATATGGCAATGTATTAGCAGTAAAATGAAAATGGGTTTGGATCAACTCTATTGACAATTGTGGGAATTTTCTAGGAAATACTTTGTGTGTCTGCATTTTTATTATTTAATTTTAATGTTAACCTATTTTTGCTCTAGAATGCACATTTCAAACCAGTGTGGACCAAATCTGCTATTCAGATTTTGGCTTACTCTCCAAAGAAAACCAATCCACCAACCAGGTCATTTCCTCAAGAAAACTGCCGATTTTTTTCCCCCTCTTTCACATGGAAGTTTGAATGAAACAAAATGAAGGATTAAATGCTACTATAAAATCATAAGTAAAATAATTAACAGTGACCCAGTCAGCAAAAGAGAGTTTCCTGATAATAATATAAATCAATGTAAAGCAGACCTCATATCGTTTGTATCAACAGAATGATGTGAATACATCATTACATGTAAATAACCAAATTCTTCAATACCAGTAGAACAATGCATGGCTTAAATATAAACATCAAAACAAGAGGTGGAGAGGGGTTACTAAGGTAGTAAAAAGTGGGAGGCCTTTTCAAGAGAATCCCTTGGTTTAGGAGCCACAACAGAAGCCAATTTAGGAAACATCTGGGATTCACTAACTTGATTTTTATATACAAATAAATAATGTAGATTACCTTTAATTGAATGTAATTCATGAATAGTAAGTATGATGCTTGATGCCAGAGAGTGCCCTTTGGAAGTGGCATAATATTTATGTCAATCGGTTGTCCTTTGTTCGTACTTTTGCCTCATAGATTTCATTGACCTCATCATGTACCCTGGTTCTTTGACACAGCTCTTTATTTCTGACTTTATTTCTTATTGGCACACCACACATCTTTCTTTCCATTGTTCTCTGAGTCACCACCAGTTTTTCCTCCTCTAACTTTGTTGTTGCCCATGTTTCAGATGTGTATAACATTGCCAGTAAAACTGTAGTGTTGAAGATATCTGTTCTGATCTTCATTGACAGCTTATCATGTGTTAACACTGTCCAGGGTCAATTAAATGCTGTCCCAGTAGCCTTGCAACTTCTTGCCCATTTGCCATTTGCCAAATTATTTGGTTGTGCTTATTGCCCAAGATATACATATTCAGTCACTTCCTCAGTTTCATCTCCGTTTATAATGCTTTGGCCTTGGACACACTGCTCATTTTTCAACTATTTTGTTTTCTTTGAGTTCACTTCCAGTCCTACTGATTTTGAGAGTCAAGCTAGTTGTTGGAGATCGTGTCGTAAATCTTCTGGATTTTTGGTGAAAAGGGCGCAATTGTCTGTGAAGAGGAGATGAGAAAATTGTTCACCGTCAATTGAAATCCTGCCTTTAAATTTGATTTTTTGGAAGACACTTTCCAAAGTTGCCACAAACAATTTTGGTGATATTGTGTCTCATTGATGCACTCCTTTGTTTATTCTGATATGACACACTTTTGACAACAGTTTTATATCTATTGTGCAACCTGTATTGATGCTATTTATGATGTTCACAAATGCTGGATTCACACTGGATTGGTGTAGAGCATCAAGGATAGCATTTTTCTCAACTGAGTCAAAGACCACAAGTGGCTCTTGGACTGACCTTGTATTTCATGGAACAAATCAATGGTTAAGCTATTTGGCCAAAAATGGAAAAGAAAAGCACAGACTTATATATTTTGGCAAATGGTAGATTTGTGTGAAGCCCAAAGGAGTGGATTGACGACAAATCAGATTTTATTTTTATTTTGTGTCAAAAGCATTGCATAATAAATAAGTTTAAAACTAATAAAATAAAGGGATCACAAGCTGCTAAATAGTTTTAGACCAAAAACGAGCAACAGTGACCACATTGTCTGTAGCTTTAAGCAACTCTACCTCTGTACATGAGGCAGGACATTGAGGGCAACAGGATGGATTTGTTTGTTCGGCTCCACAGTCACACAAGATGGAGAATTCCTACATGTAGTGCCATTTTGCCAGGTTGTCTTTTGATCTGCCCACTCCATTTCTGAGTCTGTTCAAATTTCTGAGTTGCTCATTCTTGGTTTGCCCCTGGCGGCAGATCTTCATGGGGGGGGGGGCATCCAGTTGGGATTGCCTGATTTTGCTGCCCTCAGGGATATTCTTGCTATTGCTGGAGGAACATTAAGAAGAGTGTTGGTTCTCATGAAGCTTTTTCTCCTCCTGGGAGGAGGCTGATAGCCATGCAGTGGATGGCTTTCACAGTGTTCAATCTTATTTCTCTCACAGTTAGCAACAATTTCCCATTGCACACCGGGGGAGGGAGGTTATGCCAGCTAGCTTGTAGAGTTTATCAACAGATGTTTAAGGCATCCTGTGATTATTCTGCATGTTTTGTTCAGTGATGTGTTCACCTGCTTCTCATGGACAGTCTTGTGCCAAACAGAACAGGCATACTCAGCAGTTAAGGCCAGCGTTGATGTTCTTATTAATTTTGGGCATGCACCCCATGCACTGCCAGTAAGTTTCCATGGATGTTATTGTGTACAGCAACTTTGTACTTGGTATTCATACAGTGTTTCCTAAATGTTAGTGTTCGAGCTCTTGGCCTTCACAGGTAACTTTCAGTTTCCTGTTGGCTTTACAGTTATGTAGGTGGAAAGCACACACTTGTGTCTTTGGCAGGGTTAGGCTTCAATTGTTTATTTTTGTATTAGTTGGAGAGATATTTGAAGGCATTAGTAAGTTGGTTTTCAACTGTTTCAAATTTTTTTGCTTGTGTTGTTAGGCCAAGGTCATCAGCATATATAAAGCTCTTTGTGACTGGTGGCTGTGGCTGATCGTTTGTACAGATGTTAAACAAAGTTGGCAGAAGAAAACTGCCATGCAGTAAACCATTCTTTTGCTTCCTTCATCTATGTTTCCTGCACTGAAGCTCCACATAAAAGTTATGGGTTTCTAAGGTCTGGACAGTTTTTGTAAAATCATAGTCTTCTGCAGCATTTTTCTATATCATAGGCTGCCGTAAGGTCCACAAAAACTGTTCCCGTAATGCAGCCTTTCTCATAGCTTTCCTCAATATGTTCAGTCAGATTAAGAATTTGAGCTGTACATTTTTCCCCTGGTCTGAAACCTTCTTGTTGTCCAATAAGCTTGGGTTCAATAATAGGTTCTAATGATTTAATAGCATCGTCTCATATACTTTATATGGGTGACATAAGAGAGAGATTGGTTGACAGTTTTTGGCATTGGAGGCGTATTAACCAGGTTTTAAAATGGCAATGATCTTAGTTTTCCTCCATACTCTGGGAATCTGTTTGTATGCCAAGCATTGGTTGTAGAATTTCAAAAGTCAGGTTTCAGCTTTGGGGTCCAAGCGTTTGATTTGCTCCATCGTTAAGTCATCTAGGCCAGGTGCTTTACTAGTTTTACATTGCTTAATAGTTTCTCTGAGGTCTTTCAGGTTTAGAGGAGATGACAATGAAAACTGGTGGGTTTCAAGTTCTGCCACCCTGTTGATTTTAATCTTTACTCTGTTGCAGTTGGTTTTTCCAAGCTGAATTAGCTGGTATGCTATCTGGTCTGGTGTACATTAGCATGTCCACAGCTGACCAGAGGGTCACTATCCAGGCATCTCAGCAATTGCCAGGCTCTTGGACATATCAAGATTGTCAAGCAGCTCTCTCCAGTGGTCTTTCTTAGCATAAGCTATGACTGTAGATAATTTTTGGCCTGCTGTTATAGTCTAAGGATTCTCTTCATTTAGGCTTGGTAGGTAGGTTATGCGACAGCCTCTAAGAATTGAGAGCCTTGAGAATCTTTTCACAGCTTCTCAAACAGATCATAGCCTTCTATAGAAGATTTTATATCAGATATAGCTGCTTCCAAGGTCTCTGTAAATTTTGCCCAATTAGCTTTATTGAAATTATATTTTTTGCAGAAAGAGACACTTTTTAGTCTTACAGCTGCATATGCTACACAGCATATTGATCTGTGTTGAGTATTAGGTATTGGGTTTAATACCCATTTAATGCATTGGTGGATTATATTTTTATTTACAAAAATCAGATCAGGGTTATGACCACACTTCCATTGGTCACTATTGAACAAATTGGATAGGATAGGATAATATTTATCCTATTTATACTATGGTGCTGAACATAGTGTAAAAACATACTTTGAAAGTATTAGCTTTTCAGCTAAGCTAAAGTGATAAGAGGTATAATTAAGTTTAAGAATCTGCTGTAGTCAAACATTTTGGAATTTCAAAACTGCAGGAATTGTTTTTGAATCAAAACTTGTGGAAGTAAGTTTGTAACAGAATGTCTTCCCTATGATAGCAGGTGCACATAGAGAGAGAACCACTGCTGCATTTAATCAGGCTTTTAATCCATTTTCACACCTCTTAGAATGTTCAACAGTTTTGCTCTCTATGCATAATGCATTCTGCATGTTGAATTACATGCACAGATCTGTGGTGACTCTAAAGTGCACTTCGTCTTGGTAACAGTTTTGGGGGGAAAAGTAATCTGTTAACCAATTTAATAGGGGAGGAGAGAAGCAATATGACATCTTTTGTTTCATGTATGGAACTTTATTTACTGTCAGAGACATAGTGAAGCATAACCAAATCAGTCATAAGCCACCTGTTCTTGATAAATGACAGTCTTAGTGGTCAAAGGGCCACTGGAATATTTGTTATGCTCTTAGGAGAACAAATTGTTTATTATTATGGAAAGGTGGACAGATGATCGCCTTTCTGGTCTGTTGCTCCTCAGTGATTTTGCTCTGCCCCATCTTTCTCTCCACCTACTGCATTAACAGAGCGGATTTCTAAAAATAATTTCTGAATTCATGTGTGATTTTTTTTAGATGCTTTGCTCATGATCCTCCCCTTTGCAGTCACACAACACTCCAAGACAGATAATAAACAGAGCTAAATCAGGATATGTTTGTGTTCTTCTTGATCTCTTTGTAAAGGCAAGAAACCTCACAGACATTAAGTAAAATGCAAGAAGTATCTTGACATATTAGGATATCCTCTCCTGTGATGAGATTATTCCATATACATAAAAGAATTATATACAACATGCATCTGTTGTGTCAAGCTCAACAGATGTATCTCACACAGCACAGCCTTTTTCCTCTTCCACCTCCCACTGATAGTTTAAAGCAGTGCTTTGTAGAGAGATAGATGAGAGATAGAGAAGGTTGCTTACCTGTAACCGTGTTTCTCCGAGCGGTCACCTGTGAAATTCACACACATGGTATCCCTCAGCCTATGCTGACAGCTTATGGAATCTTCTAGAGCTTTCTAGCACATCTCTGGCAGAAGCCCCACCCACTCCCCTTGACCTATATATAGCCTGTGTGAGGGGCTGCCGCCTCAGTTCCCTACTGTGACAGCAGCAAGGTAAGAGGCATGACAATAGAGGGAAGGATGGGCGGGGATGTGCAAATTTCTTTTTCTCCATCGTAGTCAACTGCGAAATACGCACATATGGTAGACTAGCAAGCTACTAACCTAGGCTGGTGGGTGTCATGCCACCAAAGAGAAAGGGACCGCCATGTCAAAGGTTGCATCATATGAGAGCAGGCATCAACCCAATCATGTGTGACAAAGGTGAGTGAGACAGACCAAGAATCCATTCAACAGACGTTTTTCAGAGAAATGCCCCTCACTAGGTTGTGGGGGTCACCACAGATCTAGTGGAGTTATCTGGCATCCTCCCGGTACGTTAAAACTGGCCAGTAAGTTTCCTGAATCCTGCTGTTCTGTCTATCTAAAAAGGCCAAAGCCTTCCTGACACCTAAATGATATAGTGACCGCTCCAAGAGGGCTTTGGAGGAGGTTGGCAAATTATCTCCTGAGATATACAGGAGCGGACCTTGGGCAGAAAGGATATGTCAGTGCATAACACAATCTTATCCTAGTAAATCATAATAGGGCTCAACTCCCAGTGCGAGTGAAACTTATTTGCACAACTTGTCTGGGTGATCGCACTAAGAAGCTATTTCCATGAGAGATAGGGCAAGTCTGTAGGACCTTAGCAAGGGAGAAAGCACAATCTCCAAGCTCCAAGACAGTGCCAAACAGGCAACAGAAGATTTATAACCTTGAACTCCCGAAGAATTAGATCAACAGAAGGTCTGAGAAACATGACGAGACATAATCTTCCCTCGTACACCAAGATATGACCACAAGGCGGCACTTCAAGGAAAGAGGGGAGAAGCTCACATCTGAGAGAAATAATAGAAATCCCAAGTTGGAAAAATATGTTGAAACTGGGCCAACCTCCCTAAGGAGGCAAGGGCTGACAGCAGGTCCACCGAATAAGCAACAGCGCATAGTAGGGGCTCTTTGGGCTGTCTCTGTGATGGCTCTCACTGATTGTGCCTAAGATAAGGATGGGTCCAGCCTCACTGATTGGCCATATCTGTCAAGCCTCAAACGATATACATTGGGATGGAGGACTCTGCCCTGTCGGGACGTGAGGAGATTTCATTGATTGGAGAGGTGCACCAGCTCATCCCAGGATATCCTGCCAAAGGGAGAGAAGCACGGCTGGCACAGTCATCAATGGCAATGAGGATACAGTCCACATTGGCCATTTGAAGTTTGGACACCACCGATTATGAAGAAAAATGAGTAGAGACACATAGAGGAAGCGATGGGTCCAGACAAAGAGGAACACACCCTTTAAACAGCCTTTTGCTCGGTTGTGGGGATGACTCATACAGAAAAATAGCACTTGGCGATGTCCTCTGTCACGATTAGATCTGTTTCCGGATTGCCTTGCGGTCTGAAAGAAGACTGCACCTCGTCATGATAGAAGGGCCACTTGTGATGGGTGTTTTGGTGTTGTCCTTGAGAGCCTGGACGTAAGCAGTGATGGTTCAAATGCCTTCAATGTCTCTTGAGTTGCTAACAGTTCAAAGTAATTTATGTATCTGAAAACCTCTGTCCTGGGCCAGGTTCCTCAGGCAGTGAGATCCTCTGATTGTGCACCCCAGCTTCGAAGGAAGGAGTTCGTGGTTAGAATTCTGGGGCGATTTGGCAGTCCAAAGGACAAAATGCACAGACATTGATGTGATGGCCAGACCATCAAGGAGGTTGACACACCTCGTGGTCTCGAAGAAGGTATGAGGATCATCCTTGAGGCAATCGACTGGATTGAAGCCATGCCCGTATGGTGTCAGAGCCATGCATAAGGCATCACAGTTGTAGCTGTAGTTGTAGCTCTGTTCCCTTTATGGACAACCAGACTTAAGGTCTGGAGAGGATACTGAGTAGAACAGATATGAGAAGGGAGTAGGAGTTTAGTTAGCTACTAACCATGCAGTTATGCTAGCCACAAGACCCTGGAGGCCTCTATGAACAATGCTGGCTCTTTGGCTTAGAAATGGAGATGAGCCCCAGAGTCAGACATGACTAGGCTTAATGTCAGGGGAAAACATTTACCTTTATCTTACCAATAGTCAGTCATCGATACTGCAATGCCACTGAGGCAAAGATGGGTCTCACTGGCAACCTTACACTTGGTGAAAGCACAAGGAGTAGTTATAAGGCCAAAAAGCAGAACAATAAAACAAAGGGTCTGGTCCCTTATCATGGAGGAAAGGAACCTTGTAATGTATTGTTTTTATATGTATGTGAGGCATTGAATTTTGCCATTCATTATGCTGCACACAGTGTTGAGTCCCCCTAGGGGTGAGAAAAGCTGTATAGAAATGCAATAAACAACAACAACAACAACAACAACAACAATAATGTAGTAGTAAATACTGAAGAACAAACATCCCCAAATCAGTGATGGCAAATCCAACATCCTTCATTACATGGAAAGAAAAGTAGAAAATTGTACCATTGAAGGATGGATGTATCAATTGACATTCCTTAGGTCCAGAATAGGACGTTAGCCACCGTCCCTCTAGGCACTCAAAAGTAATGGAAGAAAAAGCAATGGGAGAACCTGAAAAATACAGGTAGCCAATCTCCCCTTTCTATAACAAAGCCTGGGCTCCCCCCCCCCCCCCAAAAAGGGGTGGGGGAGACAGGTGTCTTGTACTGATAACACACAGCTGGGCAGCGACAAAAACTCGATGGGCTAAAAAAACCCCAATGACCTTAGTACCTAGGCATCTGGGGTTATCCCCTGCCAGACTGAGGCAAAGATTGGCAAATTAAACCCGGCACTGGTGACCCAACATGTTCCACACAGGAGGTCATTAAGGGAGTGCTCAAAGACCCAACATGAGAAGGAACACACCAATTCCAAGCGAAGGAGTTGAGGGTATAATCTTGGGCATTTCAGGGTTAAGCCGGAACACCAATTTGTGAGCTGTCTGAGGTATTTTTCAGCCTCTTGTCCATTTCGGAGTTAGACAACCCGAGGTCATGACCGTCTTAAGAGAGGCTGAAAGAGTGCAGCCAAGTATGTCTTTGAATCGGTGTGGCTGCAGCAAAAATCCTGCCTGCTGTGACCATTGTTTGGCCAAGTTCTTTATAATTTTGTCAGAGTTGGTGCCTCCATCTGAGAGGCCTTAGCCAGATGTTGTTCCTCCCTAGGGAGGTCATCGCAATAAGGGGCAATTACAAAAGAGCATGTGATACGCCCCCATGCATGGCACATAGTGAGCTAATGGGTAAAAAGACCAGCCGAGACAACACGCTCAAGGAGCCCATTGGATAAGAGAAATCTGAGCCTATTTACTATAGAACCATCCTTAGTGGAGGGAGACTGGAGGATTGGGAGGTATAGAAGCTTGTACTCTCTAATAAGCTCAGGCAAAAGCAAACTGCTATATCTTCTCTTAACCTGTATGTTCATCCTCATTAATAATTTTTAGCCATCTTGATGATAGTGTGATATTGTTTTGCCACATATATCCTATTTTATATCTGCCAAATGTTGGATAGTATGCATACACACAGTGAAGGGTGGGCTTATGCTACCTTTGTACACATTTTAAATGAAATATTGAATGTAGTATTCCTCCGATCATGATCCAAAGTACTTACAAGCCTTGCATATGTTCTTGTGATATAATAGTAGAGTAACTGGATATATTCATAGGGATAATAAATTTATTCACCTTAACCTGTCTTTCGTGGTATATAGTTATAATTTGTCATTGTCTGTATGTGTTTCTTCACCTCTTCTGTAGAGATAATTGCTACTTAGTAATACAGCAGTTTGGGAAAGCTTATAACCACATTGGTTTTATGGCTGCATAAAACACTGCATGTATAGCCTTGCAGTTATAGCAAATACACTCATGTATGAAATTGTATAGCACGGTAATTGAATGATGATAGCAAACAGGATGATATACACTGTGGAAAGAAGAAAATTATGTGTCAAGAACTTCTGTGTTAACAAGCAATAAACAGGTTTAAAGAAAATATTTTGCTTCTTTGGTGGCAATACAATACACATCTGAACTGGTGTAGCAAATAATGCTAAAGGGGAAAGTATGCTTTTGATGTTTCCCGATGCTGAGAGGTCAGAGGTTACTGTTTCTGCGCTGCACACCCAGAAGTGACACATTATGGGGATGGAGTCAAAGACCATTTAAGGCTTGGATACCCCTTCATATGCCTTGTATTGATTTTACTACAGGAGACAATGCTGTGAGCAAGGTGATCTCTTCTGATATTGAAGGGTCATGTTGATTTGATTTAGTGGAGAGAAGCATATAATTGGCAATGGACTTTGGTTTTTTTGCTCTGTCCCTGACAATCTGGGGAATTAGATCCACTTATGTGATTTATTATTATTACTTTTGGCTATTGTTAATGGGGGATGCAGAGTGGTTGCTTTTTCATTTGATATATGATCTCTGCAAGACTCCTTTTGACTTGATGAATTGGAGCAGGTGTTTTGGGGGCAATTTATGTGTGTTTGTGTGATGTGGTTTGTGCAGCTGAAGGGAAATCCAAGGGGGTTTTTTTGGCCTGTGTAGGCTTCTCCAAGCTTTATGGGGTTTGGGTTAGTATGATTGTGTGTATGCCTCCATGTGCCTGGGTTTTTCCTTCTTGGAGTGGCTATATATTTATATTTCGTGTCAAAAGCATTGCATAACAAATACATTTTAAGATGATGAAAAAAATAGGAAATCACAAGCAACTAAATAGTTTTAGACCAAAAACGGGCAACAGCAACCGCATTGTCCGTAGCTTTAAACAACTCCTCCTCTGTGCATGAGGCAGGACATTGTAGGCAAGCATACATATGCGGAGTTGTTTGTTCTGCTCCACAGTCACACAAGGTGGAGGATTCCTCCAGGTAGTGCCACCTTGCCAAGTTGTCTTTAGATCTGCCCACTCCACTTCTGAGTCTGTTCAGGGACTTCCAAGTTGCCCATTCTTGGTTTGCCCCTGGAGGAAGACCCTTATGGGGGGCCATCCAGTTAGAATTGCCAGGTTTAGCTGCCCAGAGGGACACCCTTGCTGTTGCTGGGGGAACCTCAAGAGGAGTGGTGGTTCTCATGAAGCTTTTCCTTGACTTGAGTCTGCTGGGAAGAGACTGATAGTCATGCAGTGGGTGGCTTTCACAGTGTTCAACCTTATTTCTCTCACCGTTAGCAGCAACTTCCCATCGCACGTCAGGAGGGGCAATGCCATCCAACTTGTAGAGTTTATCAACAGGTGTAGGTTTAAGGCATCCTGTGATTATTCTGCATGTTTCGTTTAGTGCTATGTCCACCTGCTTCGCATGGGCAGACTTTTGCCAGACAGGACAGGTGTACTCAGCAGTTGAGAAAGACAAGGCCAGGGCTGATGTTCTTATTACTTGTGGGTCTGCACCCCATGAGCTGCCAGTCAGTTTCCGCAGTATGTTGTTGTGTGCAGCTACTTTGTGCTTGGTGTTCATGCAGTGTTTCCTATATGTTAATGTTCGATCTAAGGTGACACCAAGATATTTAGGATGGAAACAGTTAGGGTCTTGGAGTGGCTTGTGGCTTATCTATGATTGAGCATAACTAATTCTTGTAGTGCCTCCATCCTGAGTTGGGTGAGTGGGTGGCTGAAGGGAGTAGGGTGTGTGTGTGTGTGTGTGTGTTGGACGAGGGGGTAGCTTGGAATGACAGTGTGGCAAGTATTAATAATAGCAACTTGAGCCCTAGCTTAAGAAGATGAATGGGCTTCTGGCCACTTGGCCTATTCCAGTTGACCATTTTTAAAAGTTCAATGTGTGTGTTTGTCTGTCTGTTTGTTTGTTTTTGAGGGACTAGGAGCAGCTCATCAAGATTAGGCTTTCAGCATTAGCATTTGCCACAAAGGTTCAGGAGTATGATGGTATCACAAGTGATTTTAGGGTGCACAAGCCTTTGAAAGTCCCTAAGAATTCCCAAGTTGTGTGTAGACAGGAGCCTTTGTCTTCTGAGGTCCTTAAGGATCTGGGTATTGTTTGGCTGTTATTTGTATCTCTGGTATGACATTGTCTTTCTTCATGCTGCAGCATTGACTGGATTCTTTGAGAATCCAAATGGAATGTCCCAAGCAGAATTCTGGCTTTTGGAGATTTAGCTCTATTGGTACATCTAGTGGTTTTAAAAACCAGAAGCTCCTTGACAGATCCTTATGGGTTGCAGGTGAAAGATACATTAGATCAATGCTCTGATCTAGCTTTGTGACTTGGAGTGTTATACACATATCAAGGGAACTTGTTTTACCTTTCTGACTTTTACCCCTTACAAGGTATCAATTTTAAATCATCACCATGGGCCTTAAAGAGTTTGGGCCTACAAGAAGTTAAGTTTGACATTCATTCCTATTGGAATGGTGCTGTCACTACAAATTTTGGCATGGGAGTAGGCCCACAGATTATCCAATGCATTGGGCATTGAAGGCTTTCCACTTTTCAGAGGTATGTGTGTCATCTTTAGTTGTGATTGCACTGTGCTTCACTATTTGATCCTAGGTACTATTTGGTAAGATGATGAATTCTGTTCTGTGGCCAGAGTGTGCTGAATGGAATAGAGAGCTGGGCCACCTTAGGCATGGTATGCCTGAAGTTGCCATTTCGGGGCTCGACTGGGGTTGAGTGATTTGTTCACAATGGAGTGGTTGGGGAGAAGAGCCTTCTGTTGGAATAGTTTGATGCCTATTTTGTTAGAGGAGTGCATGGGGCCTCCTCCTTATGTTTTATTTATTTACTGGGGTGGGAATGACTTGGGTCTCCTGAAAGGCAAGGCAAGACCCAGGGCAGTCTCTCTGGAATTATACTAGTATGGTCTGCCATTTTGCCAAGCCAAGTTTGATGGGACTAGGGGGAATTCAGGAAAGTGATCTTCCTGAGAGATTTGCAACAGATAGTGAAGGTCATATTGGCTGGACTGTTGGGAACAAGGAACTAAATACTGTAGATGCTTGTCTCTTGTCCATGGTAAATAGCAGGGTGAGACTATAAGAGTTTGATATACACCCTTTAGTTGAAATGTTGGGTTCTGAAACAATCTCTTCAGATCCTAGGACCCAGCGGGTGGGGAAGACATCTATCTGCAAAGCTGATCTCAAGCTCCTGCAATTTGTGGGGTACAGTGCCCTGGGTTTACCTTTGAAATACTGAAACATTTAAAATATAATGGGCAGGAAAGTGGAGCACCTCTCAGTTGTATAGCAACTACTTAATGGTCCAACGCTTTTCTAAGTAAAAAGGTCTTCTTCTTTTTTTTTTTTTGGCAAAAATAGAACAAAGAAGTGGCCAACCTAACCCCTGCATGGAAAGGAGTTCCACTGTCTGGAAGCAGCTGTCAAGTAAGTCCTCTCTCATATTATCAGGAAATGTACCCTTGAAGGTGGTGAAGAGAAGAGAAAGCCTTCCTATGAAGATCTGTAAATGTAGGCTGACTCATATGTGAAGATAATGGTCATTTTGAAGTATACAATGGTTCTACACATTTTTCAAATGTGAGGAATTTACATCAAAGCCATTTCTTCTTTCAGATTATCACAAATCTTTATGAAATGTACCAATTTCTTACTACCAATTATGTATGTTTTGAGAAATGTGGATTGAGTAAAGCTGTTAAAGAAGCAAAACACAAAACAAAATGAAGTGATACATGTTCTTTAGCAAACTGCTATTATTCAACAGAAAGCAACCCCCTTTCCTTGAACTAGTTCTTTCTCAAAACACTAGGCAGGGCAAGGTTACTTAGATCAAATTTTCCAAGTGTCACTGCCTGCTAGTAATGTCACAGTTTTGAACCTTTGCCCTTCTTATTTCACATGTCTCTGATTTAACAGTCTTTTTTCCTGCTCTGCTGGTTTGGCCAGTGATGAAAGATTGAATGACCTGGTCAGTCTGGTCCTATTGTGGTATTCAATATGCAACATGTGCTTACTACTTCTGAGCTGAGGCACTGCTACATAATCCATTACTTGGTAAAATGAAGAAGGAAAAAGTGAAGTCTGTTTCAATTTGTTTTTAAAACAATCTTGAATAGATTGCATAAAATTTCACCTTCATGTACATCATAACCTTTCCCTTTTCTTACATATCTGAAGCTAAAGCATTTCTCATGCACATTTAATGGCCCAAGGAGCATGGTGGGTAGACAGTATATAGCTGTGTTGGGTAGGCAGTCAAATGAGGATGACATCTTGTTCTTTAAGATCACAAGAGTCTTTTGAGGAACTTCATGCGATCTAAGAGCATTCCTTTATTTTTTTCATCCAGCTTCAGGAACACTGTGGTTGCCTGGTTGCCTGGTTCCCTTTATCGTTGCCCGAGTTTCAGAGGGTCAAGTGCAGTGAAAGCAGCCTGTGATGGCAGAAAGTAGTTACAGACAGAGGTATTAAATGACCCCCATCTGCAGGAACCAGACAGTGCATATGTGTATATATATGACACTAATAGGATTTTCCCAGTATATATATCCTACACTTTCTCTAAGGCAAACTCTGGGAAAGATCAGAATGTTTCTCAATTATTTCTTTAAAATTCATCAACCATGTTCATCAACCTTTTGGGATACAGCTTTTTATTTAATAATTCATGCAAGGCAGTCACCAGTTCCCTCTTGAAAACATGTTTTACACTGGGATTTTACCTCTCCATCAGTGGTTATCAAAAGGTCATTAGTCTTATTGTACTTCAGCTTAAGTGTCCTTTTGAACTACATCCTTGAATTCTAGGTCAATTATTAATTGCACTCAATGAATACCTAAAATGTTTTGCAGTTTGGTTCCTGCATCAGAGGTCAGCAATCTGCCATTGATCTTTTTTACCATTTCAATAACATAAAGAGCTTTTCAGACAAAAGATGAAAGTAAGGGTCCATTTCAAGCACAAGTTGAATACATCTATGCACTTAAAAGGAATTGTTTTGAAACATACTGATAAAGTCAATGCCTTTGGCCGGGGGGGGGGGGGGGGGCTTTATGCTGCTGGATTTTAAAATTGAAATATCTCTGCATTAATACAGAGGTTGATTTAGCTTTTAATTGCACTATATGCTATTCATTTCATCATCTTTCATCCAAATTCATGGTATACAACTTCTTCATTTAACTTGTATCAATAACCTGAATTAAATGGTCCTAACAGCATGAAAATATATGTACCATTTATTTATGTTGTGGCTGCTATTACTATTACTACTGTAACTCTCCATGTATATATCATGAATTGCTTTGCTTTTACCTTGGGAATAAAAATGTTTGATGTAGTTTTAGCTTTGCCATTCTTTTTCCATAACTGTGATGTTGTATATGTTTGTGGTGGGATGAAAAGTGACAGTTAAGAATTAAGGTAACCAATTACCCTCATGCTCATGCTCTTGTTACATCTTGTATAGATTATTACGCCAATTTGCAAATATGTATATGTGTGTGTGAAATAAATCCCTTGATAGAAAACCTTTGCAAAAGTTAGTTTGCAAAGGGAACTCTGCAGAGGAGCTCAGCTCTGCAGAGGCAAGACCACACCTCAAACAATGTATCGTTTTGAGAGCAGGTGGCTCAGATTGTCAGTTGGAACTTGAGCTTGCTAGAGAGAGCACACAGAAATGGAGACAGGCTCTCTGGCTACGGTTAAGTAGCTGATTAATATGCTATGCTGTATATATATTGATGCTATTGATTAGGTTATTGATTTTATGCAACTACATGGACATTGTAAGATTGCAGAACTGTTTGTTTATATTTCAACTCTACAAGCAAGAGTAAAGTTTCCTTTGTTCTTTTAAATTCCTCTGCCTGGTCTGAGTTTCTTTGCACATGGTGTTATCTGGATGCTACTGATTCCGCTGCTACACTCTCACCTGGCAACATAGATTACTGAAACACTCTACGTGTGGTTGCCTTTGAGGACGGCCCGGAAGCTTCAATTAGACCAAGGGATGGCAGCCAGATTTCTAACTGGAGTGGCATACAGCGAGCACACTACTCCTCTATTACGTCAGCTCCACTTGCTATAAAGCCTAAATGGTTCTCATCCAATTTACCTGTTTAAACACATCTACCCCTATGAGCTGACAAGAGCTTTAAGATCAGCTGGGGAGGTCCTGTTCTCGACACAGTCTGAATAAGGATTATGAGCATAGATTACAGATGAATGAAATTATGTACTTTATGTTTTTAATCTGTTTATTTTTCTATATGTTTGATTTGTTCAACTGTTCAATTGTTCAATTGTTTTAATTGATAGGATGTTGTTATGTTTTAATGGCATTGAATCTCACTGGAGTTGTCAGCCGTCTTGTGTGGAGCACATTATTTGGCTGAGTTTGTACTTTCTTGAGACTTTTGTTTAGGTGTTGTGTACACTTAGGGCAGTATAGGAAAATAATTTGAAAGGCCATATAATAAACCAATCTGAGCAAATAAAAAGCACATCGGATTGTGATGGGATCAAAGAATGGAAATACAGTTTGTAAACTTTGGCTAAAAATAGAGATGAAGGGTATCTCATCTACTGAATGTGGGGAAGAGGAAAGGGTGCATGTGAAAAAGGAACAAATGAGGATATCATTTGTTATTTATTGCATTACACTGCAGTTTATTAGGGTCAAACTCTATCCCCATATGCTGGGAAAATTTAAAGGTTTTTACCAATAACATTTGGTTAAAAAAAACTGCAACAGGGTTTTCTGGGACTTGAAGTCTAAAATATAACACCACAAGAGGGGAGAGGAATGGAGAGGAAAAGCAACTTTGTGATTGATTCATAAAGAGACTATGAGCTTACGTTCCCTCTGGCCCTCCATATCCTCAATTTCTAGTCTGGACATTTTTGACTGTCTAAATCACCTTTGGCTAGGATAAAGCATTCAGCCGCATCACCTCCACCACAGAGAGATTGCTTGAGCCTGCAAAACAAATGGTCAGAATACTGTAGATACTTATGAGCTTTTTTTCAAATTTTGGGAAGTGCCTGTTTTGTTCTGTATGAATTTGGGGGACCTCAAATTCAGGTTTGTAAGTCATATTGTAAATATAAATTTTGTCAAAATTATCACTTATGAACAGCGTCTGAAATTTTGCACAGTTCTATTAGCTACTGTAGCGAAATGCCTAGTTATAATGTAGATTTTAAATATGTTCATTGATGTTGTGACATGACCTATCTTATAGGGCTGGCATGTGGATAGCCATTTTGTGGTTCTCAGAGGGCAGCAGCACCAGGAGAGGAGCTATTTTGCATAGGGGCGACCTGATTGGTCATATGCAAATGAGTGGGTGCCAAGATTTGAAAGATGAGAGAGTCAAGGATGACAGTTGGAAGAAAAAACTGAACATTCTATGGGAGTTAAAGTCACTTAGGAAGGGAAAGAGCTAGCTGGAAGGTCATGATAACTTACTAGTCAGTAAATAAGAGTAGAGGAGTACGTTAATGGAAGGTGTTTTGAAAAAGTAGTCAGAAAAATAAGTTGAAAATAATAGAAAATCTACCTCTACGTAGTAATAAAGCAGTCCTTTCTGTGTAAAAGGAAAAGACTGAAGGAAAGTTGTACTGAAAAGTTGTTACTTAACCACCAAGCAATTATACAATTGTAACTATTACGCTTATGTCACAAGAACGCTATAAATAAAACTAGTTACTGTATCTTCTCATATGAAGACTGTTTCTCAGTACACTGAATACAATTCAAGGAGTTACAGAAGGTGGAAGAAGGATTAAATAATCATTCATTTCTGTGGTGGAATATTCGCATAGGTGGATGGCTTGATATTTCTCTGTTTGTTTTACATATGAGATGAGATAAATAAATAAAAGGACGCTTCCACTACGCAACTAGCTGGAAATACCTCACATGTTTAAAGTTGGCAGTAGAAGGTCAGCTAAACAAAAGATCCTCTTGCCTAAAGGTTCCTGCAGACATAGGTAAGGAGCAGGCATGCGTCCCAGCTACTGTCACAAAACATCAATTTTTCAGGGTGAAATTGTATATTAAGCTCACAGAAGCGTCGTGCACTGGTAACAACATATATTATTCATTAATAATATTAATGTTAAAGATATAGCACTATGATGCCACTTTTACTGTCCTGGCATTATCCTAAGGTATTCTGGGGTTTTGGAAAACTGGCTGATAATTCTAAATGCCACTCCCTGAACCGCAAACCCAGAATTCCATAGGATAAACATTATGATGGAATTTATCTCTATATCTATGCAGTTTGAAAGGAACCAGTCTACATTTTAGGCCTAAACAATGTTTAATTCAAAGTAAGAGGTCTCCACAAGCATTTTCCCACACTACACAGCTACAGTAGTTTGACATTAATGCTACTATCATGATTCTATCCCAGGCATGGGCAAACTTTGGCCTTCCAGGTAGTTTGGACTTCAATTCTCAGAAATACAAGCCATTTTACTGGCTGTTAGGAATTGTGGGAGTTGAAGTCCAAAACATGTGGAGGGCCGAAGTTTTCCCATGCCTGTTCTATCCTGTGGAATTCTTAATTGGTAGTTTGGCTAGGTACTTTTTTTACCAGAGAATTATAGTATAGTAGTTCGGATGGTCTGAGCTACAGTTCTTTAACAGAGAATCTAAAGTAGACTATCAAACTACAATTCCATGATACAAAAAGAATACAACCATTAAGGTGCTAAACTGTGTAGTGTGCACTCTTGTCTTGCTTGTCTGAGTTAACTTTCTGGATGACCGTTTTTAAAAGTAATGTGTAGCTTCATTGACATTTGTTCATTGCATTTCTTCTTAAATGTTTATTCTTTCTTCCAATATCACTCTGTCTCTCAGTAATATCTACATGTGCCTGGATATTCACAGAATGAATCTGTCTTCATGCACACTATATTTGGGAAGAAGTACTAAAAAGTCTCCCCACACAAGTAAGAAAATTGACTTATCTAGGCAACCTACTTTTATATCTCTCTGTTTAATGAATCTCATTTTCACCATTTTCTTTAATTAGGCTAGAAGAAAAACTCACTATTACCTTGAAGATAGGTTTTCTTGATCTCTCTCTCTGATATCTTCATCATTTGTTAATGGTGTGTTAAAAATGTCCTCATACTTTAGCAGCTTTATAGATAATATTTACATGGCATATTATCAGCTAAAGGAACTGCTGTTATCAACATGTGGTGAACTGGTGAAATGATAAGTTATAATGAATATTAAATAGACGTGTTCAATTAAAAGAAAAAAAACACTTAATATCTCAATTTACAAAGCATAATTTTTCAATGCTAGTAAACATATGCAGAGCCCCAGTGACCTAACCAGTCTACAGTAGTCCAGTCCCCAAAATTAAAAAGGGTAAAAAAGTCTTATTGGCTGAAGAATTACCAGGTTCTTGAGAATGTTGTTGAAATAATCTTTTCAATGAAGAACCATTAAAACATCATGGGAGTTATAGGGATGAAGTGTTAATGTGGGATTAATGTAATGTGAATGTTTAAATGTAATTTTGTGCAATGCTTGTGAATGTAACCTGATCGCATCAGCAGAGAGTGTATTGACACTGAAAGGGTTAATCAGTTAAGCCTCTAATGAACTGTGAAGATGTGACCCTGGGTGTGCCTGGAACTAGTAGGGAGGATTCAGAGATAAATTGTTCCTCTTACTTCAGTGTCTTTTGTCTTGTTTCTGTCTGTTAGATTGGATGTCAATTCTAGTGTGTGCTGTATATTTGCTCTACTAAATAAAGCTATATGTTTGCTTTTACTGAAGTCTCAAAGTGTCCATTCTTCTGTGCTCCAAAGCTTCAAAGCTTCTGTCACACTCTGACATGAGGAAGAACAAGCTGAAATGGCAGTGCCACAAGCAAATGACTACTCCAAAAGGTCTATCAGGAGAATTTTATCTTACAACCTCAATAGACAGGCTACTAGGCCCATCATATGCTGCTTGTTCTCTCCTTTCAGGAGAGAGGCCATTACATGAAACACATGTACTTCCAGCTGGGCTCCATCCAGAAAGAATAGAGCTATGGAACTTAGAGTGACTTTCAAAACTTCAAAGCCACACAGGGAGGGAGGATTTCAAATAAATTTTCAGCCAGGGTACTAGTTAAATCTTCAGCATAAGGGGATGCAATTTGACCTTTATAAACTATAGTGTATTGCCCACGCGTTCACTTCGGTAATCTGGAGAGGCCCTGCTCGTGATCCCACCTGCATCGCAAGCGCGGTTGGTGGGGACACGAGACAGGGCCTTCTCTGTGGTGGCGTATTGTTTATTGCTTGTTGTTTATACTGTTTTAATTGTTTTTAATTTGCCTTTTGTTTTGTATTGTTATATTGTGTGTTGAGGCCTTGGCCTTTGTAAGCCGCATTGAGTCCTTCGGGAGATGCTAGCGGGGTACAAATAAAGTTTAATAATAATAAAAATAATTGCAATAATAAACTCCCCCCCCCCCGCACAGGTGGGGAAGGGGCTTTGCCCCCTTCCACCAAAAGAGAGAGTTGGTTGGGGGGCAGGACTTCTAGGAAGCTACCTGCCCCCACTGTCACTCACCGTTTGGTCATCAAGGAGGAAGGTTCCCAAGAAGTTGGTCTCCAGTTCCAGAGGGTTCGTCCAGCCTCTGCTGTGTAAGATGCGAGGTCTGTAGGTGGGCTTTAGGGATGGGGTGGGCGGCTGGCAGTTTTTTGCCCCCCCCTGCTCCCCCTCACTTGCCTCTGTTAAGTTCAGCCTCACCAAATTTTTCCTTCTCAGTCTGCTTTGTTCTGGTTGTTTTTTTGTCTTTGAATAGGCCTTCTCTTCTCCTTTTGGGGTGTGGCTTAGGGTTACCTTTCCCACTCCCTTCAGGCGACAGCTTGGTTTGGGCGCAGGGGAGTGTGCACCGGGCTGGTGCGCCTTCCCCTTGCCCTTTCTCTTTTCTGGTTGGGGGGCTTCCTGTGAGGGCAAGCGCCATTTGGCACGCCTTCCCTGCGTCCTTCCTGGGGGCTGTGCGGGTGCCTCCCCCTCGTCTCTCTCAGTGGTTGTTGGCTTCAGCGCGGGGAGAGAGCACGCTGTGCGGGCATTCCTTCCCCTCGTCCATCGGAGGCAGCGGTTGTTTCAGCAGGGGAAGGTGCATGCCATGTGGGTGCATCTTCCCTTTGTCCTTCCTGTCAGGCGGCGTGGTTTCGTCATAGTGAGGGGCACCTATTGTGGGCAAACCTTCCCCTTGTCCTTTTCATATCCAGCTCGGATTCAGCCGGAGAAATGGTGGCACCATATTACAGCTCCTTTCGCATGTCCTGGACGGATTGCAGTGGATGTTTTTGGCATCTCTCAGTTCGGCTCGGGGCGAGGCCGTTATGGGCACTCTCCTTCACCTCTCCTTTCTACCAAATGTGTGGGCCAATACATTTTTTCCCGGGCCTGGTGGACATAGGCCCTGTTTCATTTCTGCTGCAGCCTGGCAGCCGTTTTGGCAACATTTTCGCATTGCTCATTGGGTCCACGAATCTTTGGCGGCTGTTATGTGGGCACGGCGGCCGTTTTTAATGTGGCATGGCACCATGATGCATGTTCAGGAATGTTCCATCATCAGCCCAGTGGCCATTATATTTTTGGTGCCTGGTGGCCCTGGTGGCCATTTTGTTTTTGGGACAAGATATTGGCAGACAATTTATGGCATGAGGCCTTGGTTGTGAGAGCCAGTGTAGTGTAGTGGTTTGAACTTTACATTGCAACTCTGAAGACCAGGGTTCGGGTCCTCATTCAGCCATGGAAACCCTCTGGGTCACCTAGGGGCAAGTCACATTCTCTCAGCCTCAGAAAGAGGCAGACTCTCTTCTGAACAAATAAATAACTACAACAGCTAGGCCAGCTGCCAATTTTTAGGCCTATGTGCCTTGGGGCTCAAATTTGAAGGCCAATTTTTGGCAGGCCTGGTGGCCATTTTGTATGCAGTTAGGCTAATAAATTTTAGTCTGGGTGGCTATTGCATAAGGCCCGACAGCCATTTTTGTCTTGGGCCCAGGGGCCACTTTGTTTTGATTTTTGTGGCCATTTCTATTAGGCCCGGCAGCCATTTTTGTTTTAGGCTGTGCTGCCATTTTGTTTTGTGGTTTGGGGCCATCTTTATTCGGCCCGGTAGCCATTTTAATTAGGCCCATTGGCCAGTTTTGTTTTGGGCCTGTCAGCCATTCTGTCTTACTTGTGTGGCATTGGTTTGCTTGCTGCATAGACTGTTGGCATTGGGCCGCACATGGTTGGCCTAGTAGTTTTTGTAGGCCTGGGGCCACAGGATTCAGTCCTGTTTGCCATGCAGTTTCTTTCTTTCTTAGTGTGATAATCCATAAGATAATAATAAAAGGCCAACCTACTGGAATCTGCGCGCATCATCCAAAAATACATCACTTGGGAAGTGTTCGACTTGTGATTTTGTGAAATGAAATCCAGCATATCTATCTTGTTTGCTGTGTCATACAATAATAATAATAATAATAATAATAATAATAATAATAATAATAATAATAATAATACCTGGATGAGAATAAGTCAAATGGCTATGTAGTGCACATTTTAATGGCAAGTATAAGGCAATTTACTTAGCTCCTTAGCCCCTGAGTCCTTTATTACTGACCGCTTTGACCAATATGAAAGTGTTTTATGTATTTAATGGTATATTTTCCAATTGCTTTGCAGTATGTCACCCAGAAAGAATGTTGGGGAGCCTAAGGGCAAGGGCCATGCTAAGAAAACACCCACCAAGTGCCCGCCCCCTTCTTCATTGGACGAAGATGACAAATCAACCCAGCTTGTGAAAGAGCTTTTAGCTCATATTGATTCGCTTGAAAAAGTCAATGGGTTGGCTGCTGCCAGTGAGCCACATCAGTCTCCTTGGGCTGTTAGTAAGGCTTCATTATTGGAATCTATATGTTTCTGTGTTTCTACTCTAGAAGCAGTGATACTCCCAGGGGGGACGGTTGTGGATGCCCAGATGGCTATATCAATGCTGGTTGGATCTGAGCTGAGTCCATCTAGCTTTACGGCATCAGAAGTGCAACCTACTAGTAGTTCAGGTAATAAAGGTACTTACATTTTTCCTGGGGGACAGGCCAACTCACAGGAGATGAGTTCAACTCAGAAAGCTCCTGCACCTGCTCCTGTTAGCAGTAGCACACAGGTAGCTAGCCCGGCACTTCAGGGAACAACATCAGGCCAGAAAGGTATAATGGTAGCAGCAAACACAATGGGAGAAACAGCACATCAATTTGGGGATATGGCAGATTGACCATTGCCGGCACCTGATAGACCTAGTGCCACATCGTTGGGTTCACACCTAGCACAGAATGCTATTGATATGCTTCTCGAAACGAGCATGTGGATAATCTTACTCTATATTTTAGGGAATTGGATTAGAAGGGAAAGGATGAACTAGATGAGGAAGGGAATGAAATTATTAAACCACAAGGTGGACCAAAATTGGGGTAACTGGTTCACCTGTTTTGTTTTTTGTTTTTTTGGTGGGTTGCTAGTGGAGACTTACCCTTCCAGATCCCACTCACTTCCTCAGTACCTGAATATTATTATTTAGTTCTATGTGCGGCCCAGTATCCAACCCTGTGTTGGGATCATTATTGACCATCAGATTTGCTGAAAGTTTTGGCACTGGCATGTTCATTTTCAATAAAGGCTGGTAGCGGCCATATAATTCAGATGGTTTAGACAGGCCAGTCCTTTTAGTCACGGTTGGTGAGGACGAGAGAGAGGGCCTTCTCCGTCGTGGCCCCCCGGCTTTGGAACTCTCTCCCTAGAGAGATCAGGCAGGCCCCTACCCTCCTCTCCTTTCATAGGAGTTTAAAAACCTGGCTCTTCCAGAAGGCCTTTGACACCTAATTAGATGTTGGACTGATCCATCTGCCCATTTTATAATAGCCCCCTTTTCTGAGATGTTGCCAATGCTATTTTGCACTTTATTGTCCATTTCTACATTCTGTTCTGGATTTTATGAATTAGTCTCCTGTTTTAATATTGTATGTTTTTTGTATGCTTTTTGCTGATTTTAACGATTGTTTTATTGCTATTGATGTTTTATTGGTATAATTGTTTTATAGTTGTGCTATTGATATTGATTGTCTTATTGGGCTAGGCCCCATGTAAGCCGCCCCGAGTCCCTTCGGGGAGATGGGACGGGGTATAAAAATAAAATTATTATTATTATTATTATTATTATTATTAGTCAGTCAATGTCATCTGTTATGGGCCATATGCAATAAAGAATCTGTAATTGAAGAAAGCCCAATAGAAGCAGAGAACGAGATAATCAAAATGCAGGGTGTTTTTCCAAAGGGCCTCCAGCCCAATTAATTTGACACTTAGAATTGGGGTTGTCTTGTTACCCAAACTGGCTGCAGCCAGTGGCTTCAGACATGGTCTTTTAGGATTCTTGCACAGGGTCCCAGAGCCCCGTTAGAGCCCCGAATTTGAAATACGTTATTGGCATATAGGTCATGGTCCTCATGAAAATTAATAAGGAAGTGACCGAGGGCAAGGTCTTTGGTCCATTTGCTTCACCACTGACACCTTAATCAAAATTTTTCCCCATTAAGGACTGGCGCAACAAATATCCCTGGGGAGTTTTTTCTATTCATTCTCCATATTTCCTATTACAGTTGCAGGGTGGTGAATGATGTCATTCCTGATGAATTTTGCTCGGTGGTTTAGACATCTTTTAAATGCTGCTGTTAAGTAAGTAAGTTAGAGACAAGTTGGTGAAGTGTGACATCAGGTCTGCTTTTCGCCTTCTTCCTATTCATGGGAAGGCATGGGTCATGGGAGTGTGGAATTTGCTCCTATCATTTCAAGATGTGACTGAGCAATTGAGCGTCCCTCTAGCCACAGGAAAAAAGAGAGGACCTTGCCACTATATTTACATTTAGGACTTGAATTGGATTCAGTTCAGCAATGCCACATGGTTACCTCCTGAGACTGTTTTGAACTTGATAGAGAGGTCTAGCCCTTATCACCAGAAACAAGGACACTTTACATGAATAAAGAACGCCCTTCAAATAGTGTCAGAGGCCTCTGGTGCCATTGGGTTCAGGGTTTACTTTAACGGGCACTGGTGTGCCGAGCTATGGCCCAAGATTTTTGGCGTATTTGAGGAATCACCTCTGACTTAACATTCCTTGAAATTTTCCTATTTTGGTAGCTATGACGCTAGGGCAGATCAATTCTCAAATTCCACTGTTTATTTGGCGTTATGTCAGGCCATCATCCAGGTAGTGATTCTTTGACATCTAAGTCAACCATGCTGATGGAAGCTTTAACAATTTATCCTCCACTGTATACAGTATAACATTATGTTTAGAGCTTTTCACATGGCTGGGGCAGATAACCTCTTGTTGGTGCTTTATTCCATATGCAGATGGAGCATTTCAGGAAGCTTGCTCCTTACCCAGATTTCCATCCTCACAGCATGTCTGTCCATTTTTGAGAATTGGGACCAGTTCATGGTAAAGGGCATGAAGGTAGCCCTGGCTGTGAGTGCCAGAAAATATTACATCAGAGCCATGAAGGTTTTTCCCCCTGAATTCATGAAGTTTTCAATAAGTTGTTACACTAGTCCATGTGAGTATGTTGCTCAGAACTCTCAACCACATTCCCCTTTTAGGTCATCCAGGTTTAGTTACGCAGGGGACCTAGTGCTTTGCCCTAAATTCAGTCAAAGGGATGGTCAGGAAGGACCACCAATATGGGCTTTATGCCTCACCAAATTCATAGATGACCCTATAGAGTGAGATTCAAATTGCAAATTAAAGAGTTATTAAGTAACATTTAATAAAGTTGCCCAGTTTTAAATCCAAGTTTATTGTGTCGGCTCGTTATTTCGGGGGGGGGGGGGAGGGGGGAGGGCAAAGAACAAATGCTATCCTCATTTGTTCCTTTTTCACATGCATCCTTTCCTCTTCCCCACACACATTAGACTAGATGCTCTTCAACTCTATTTTTATACATAGTTTACAAACTGTGTTTCCATCCTTTGATCCCATCACAATCCCATGTGCTTTTTATTTGCTCAGTTTGTTTATTACATTGTCTCAAGTTATTTTCCTAACATGCCCTGATTTAAATCTATTATACTGGCTGCCTTGAAGACTTCATTTTTTGAAGTGGAAACCTGGGAGAGAATAGAAATTATGCATCAAACATAAAAATCACATTAACAATGGGGATCTCTCTTCAACTGGGCTGGCTGTGCAGTTTTCTTGTTGCCATAGTTTTTCACTTCTCCTACAGCTTCCACATCCATGTTCTGCCCATAGGAAAAGCCCTTGACTTCATGGTGGAGAATGTGCTTTGTACGTATGTAGAAGGATCTTTCTTCCATTTTTAGTGCTTTCATTTAAAGGAGCATGAAAAATGTGAAAACAAACTATCTTGAAGGCACTAGGAAACTGCTGTTAGAGAAAAAGGAAAGAAGTTTTGAGTGAGAGTCTTATAAAACAGCATTGCCCATAGTAAGTGTGAATTAAGTGATGAACATAGAGTTGATGTAGATGGAAGGATGCCTTATTCAGTGAGACACTTGATGTTTTTTAAACTCCCATGCTTAAATTATAGAGTCGGTTCCTGAAAAGCATTTAAAAGCTGGCCTAGCAGAGGGGGGCACCATTGTTTTAATCTGCTGCGTTTACTCCATACTGGTCTTCTTTGGATATTTTTAAGTGAATCCTCAGGAAGGGGAGGAATATTATGTGTCTGTCAGTGTGATCATAGGCAAAGAGAGGCCCTGAGACCTGACATGCACATGCCCAGTTCCAAGGGCTACTCTCAACCTGGATCCACTGAATTAATCATTGAAAAGTAAGTTGATACCTAAGTAAATTCAATTGTTTCACTAGATCTACTCTAGCTGATTAGTAATTGAATTTATGCTATCATGTATAAGATGGACCATCAGAGGAAAGTAAGAAAGGATATTGCTTCTCTCTGCAATTAATTAAAGTTTGAGGCCTGACAGAAAAGTCAAACATAAGCAAGTCCCTTACATGACATAACCTTTTTTTATTTCATGTCTCCTGCACTATATATTGGATTAGGGCTCAATTACCAGGATGATCTTTATTTAGGAAATTTTAGCATGTTGCTAATTTATACAGTAATGATATGGTATGAAAATTTTCAAGTCTTTTACACTTTCCTCTCTGTATACCTGTGATATCAAATGTGTACCATGATATTGTATCATTCCCATTCTAATATCAGTGCATTATTTACTAAAGCCTGTTGAAGTTCTGTTCACTAACACTAGCATCTTGGTCTGGACCATTTCAACGAAGGCAGGTGGAAATTACATTACCTCTGTGTCTTTCCTCAATGTGTCTCTATCTCTATCACCTGAAGTTAGGAAAATATGGATGTAAGACAGAGACATTTTTTTTTTATTTCCTATATCTATCTCAGGAAAGCTTACCTGGCACTGAGTCTTGATCTTACAGCAGTAAGTAATTTTTTTTGTTTCTTTGTGGTCTTTTAGTGATTACAGGTATTTCTGTTGTTTTTAACATCAATTTTTCTGATTTGCCCCTCAAGCTACCACTGTCTCTTGTTTTGAGTTTTTATGTACAGTAGAGTCTCACTTATCCAACATAAACAGGCCAGCAGAACGTTGGATAAGCGAATATGTTGGATAATAAGGAGGGATTAAGGAAAAGCCTATTACACATGAAATTAGGTTATGATTTTACAATTTAAGCACCAAAACATCATGTTTAACAACAAATCTGACAAAAAAGTAGTTCAATATGCAGTAATGCTATGTAGTAATTACTGTATTTACGAATTTAGCACCAAAATATCACGATGTATTGAAAACATTGACTACAAAAATGTGTTGGATAATCCAGAACGTTGGATAAGAGAGACTCTAATGTATTAATTTTCTTTCTATTTACTGCTGTCATTTTCATTACCATGTGTACTCAAATCTAATATTCACCTTTTTTAGCTAAATTATATAGCCAAAAGTGACATTAGAGTCTATGGTATGTTAGAATCACGCATATAAAACCCGCTTGTGCCCATCCATTAGGACAAGTCTGGTGAACTCACCAGCCTGTCGTGATGGAGGGGCACTGCTTCCCAACTTGCCTCATACACAAGGTCTTCAAATCCTCCTCCTCAGTTTTGAAGACCTTGTGAATGAGATCTTAGTTGGTTAGCTGCCACCTGTCCATCATGCTGAGGATGAAAGGTTAGCCATCCTTGGCCTGATGAAGGGACAAGGCTTTCCCCTGTCTCTTGGCTGTTCTGAGGTGGGCAGCAGAAAGGCCAACTGGCAAGAGGAAGCTGTACATTACATTTGACAACAAATCTTTTTTTGCACTGTGCACCATCAAATTAGAGGTGTACATCAATGTTGCATTATATGTGAGTAAGTACAGTATTATTTTGCTATAAAGCCTCTAGAAGCTATGGTGAAAGGGTAGCATTTTCACTAATCAGTAAAAACATAGTGTTTAAAATGTGTTCTCTAAATGCAGCGTTGAAAACTGGAGAGGTCTCCAGAACCTTTAATTATTTTGCTTGTTGCTTAACCAGATAAGAAGCCTCAAAACCTCTTCTATACAAGAGTAGAGTTGTCTCCATTCTGATAACCCTATATTTGACTATGATTACCAAGCATCCTAATTCATAAAAGGTAATCCTATTTTTGAAGGGTCATCAACCCTCTGTTGGAAGGCATCCTAAAACTGAAAACTGTCTCGTCTAAGTTCATATTAATGAAAAGAAATGAGGGCAGATATAAGAACTTGTCAGTCAACAGTGAACATCTGGAAGGCAGTTTGAGAAGGACACTGTGTACATGCTATGTGATTAATGATAGGAGCTTTATTAGCAGATTTTGTATTCATATCTTTGCACTTAGTGGGGTACAAATACATTTTGGGAGAAAGCACGTGTGCTCACATAAATCCTGTCTTCGCTTTAACTCCACATTTGTTATAGATTATCATCTCCATATACTATAATCTTACTTACCAATAAAGAGAAAAGAAGAGTGCAGAATCTTTAAGATGTCAACTACCAATTTCAGCTTTAACTGAATGGACACAGGGTTCAATTTTTGCATTTCATGATTATTTGATCAATGCAATATTTTGTAAGACCAAGCAATTTATTTGATGGATTGCAAACAATCAAACCTTATGCTGTAATAATGATCTAATCCTTTAAGAGTTTGCAAATGATTTGGCGCCTTTTGTTACAACAGCTACCACTCTGGAAACCGGTTGTACTCTAATACCTTTTTCTATTTTTCGGTTGCATTCAGTTCAAAGCACTATTTGGCTCTCGAATGGCCACCAAATCCAGTTTAGTACTAAACACATAAAGAACATTCCTAAGACACAGTGAGGGTGATGATAAAAATCACATTTTTGTGGGGGAGGAAAAGAATACTCATGTTTGCATTTTTTGCATTAATTGGCTAAGAAGTGAATGTTTTTTCTTGAACATAAATTAATGATTAGATTGTATTTATGCTGAAAAGCAAAAACACACTCATAGTGCTGATTCTAGCATTGCTAGGATATAACAATACTGCAGTATGTGAATTTGTGCTCTGTGCTTCTCAGTTACTAGAAGCTATTTTATGAAATCCAGAATGTGAGTTGGATCATAGCAATATGAGAAAAAAAGGGGAGGGGTGAGTTGAGTACTTTTATGAGGCTTACTAGATAGTTTTATATTGTCAACAAATGAGATCAGAAAAATCCTGTGTTTGAAACAAATGTGCATTGTGTGCTATAGCTCCATAGCTTGGATATTCAAATCAAAGGTACTATTTAACATGGTCTATTACAATAGCTTAAGAAAATAATGGTTCAACCATTTTCTTCCTTTCTCTTTTGTACTCTCTTGCATTTTAAAGACTAATTTGTCAGATGTAGAAATCAATAGAATGATGTGGTTGGATATCCTAATCCCCTTCACTGTATCTGTATGCTGTATTTTCACATAGTTTACAAAGTATCTATTTATCTGCTATTGAAGTAGAGTTGTATTTGTCCTCATCCTGGACATATTTTGAATAATAACAAAAGGCTTTAGGTTGTTTGCTGCTATGATCTACAGCAGTGGGTATAAATCCTCATGGTATTGATTAGTCTCACAAAGCTGGATTTAACTTCAATGGAAAAGCAAGCAGTAAAAGTGGTTGATATCAATTCTCAAGATAATGCTATAATTACTATGTATGCAGTCAGACTTTTAAAACCTTTCTCATGAAAAAAAAACGAAGAAATACAGGAAAGATAAAGAACATCTGAACAAAAGCAACTTCTACAGCTATAAAATACAGTTTGAGTGCTATTAATACAATCAACAGGATTGTCTCTTTCTGTGGTGTTAACAGGTTTTGCTTGAATAAGCAAACATAAACAAATCACAACTTTGTATTACATCTTTTATTCTAGGATATTACAGATATATATGTGTGTGTGTGTGTGTGTGTGTGTGTTTGATTTGAATGCAGAAAGCAATTACTTTAGATGTTCTTCCCCATGATCTTTCTCTGCAAAAGCTGCACTAGTATTTTTCAACCTTTGCAGACCTATTTATGCCAATCTTCAGTGCACTTCATAATTTAAATTAATATGTTAACATCTCCCCTTGCTTCTCTTGGGAGATTATTTTACATACAGTCACCTAGATGAAGTTCCATTGGACATATCTAATGTTTAATTTAATCACCTCAATGGAGTCGTTCTTCCCCTCCTCTTCTTTCTCTGCACCTTCGTTGTCCAGATCTGCCTCAGTATTTTTTGAAAAGAAAATAATGGTAATTTAGATTTTGAGCTACTAAGATGACTAAAAATCCACTGAATGTGTGTTGTTGTTGTTGTTGTTGTTGTTGTTGTTGTTTTGTATATACATACACACACACACACACACACATATATATATAGATTCTACTGAGTAAGAGTAATGTGGCTGAAGGAACAGTCATGTCTGAGATCCCTTATCTCCAGTATGATATTATAATTGCATGCATATTTACAATAGAATTAGGGATCATAATAATGGGCTGCACTTTTTTAAACCCTTTGAAATCCTCAGTAATGGGAATCATGCAGTTTCATATAATGAAGGGAACCATACAACTTGTCACAGCTGTTTCTGCAGTAGCCAAGCTCCTTGAAATAAAAAAAATATGAATAAATACATGTGGTAAGTAGAGTTTGTTTTGTAATTTATTTATTTCATCATTTCTATCCCGCCCTTCTCACCTGAGGGGACTCAGGGTGGCTCACAGATCTGGCAGAATTTGATGCCAATACTCCACAGTACAATAAAATAAAACAATAAAAAGTTAAAAGCAGTTAAACAAAATAACAATATACAAAATTTAAAACAATATAAAGAACTTGAACCATTTATCCACAAAACCTTGTACATAAACCTTAATCCAGACCGAGTCAAAGCCAGCAGAACTTATTCTTTAAACGCTTGGGCGCACAGCCAGGTCTTCAATTTCTTTCTGAAACCCAAAAGGGATGGGGCCTGCTGGATGTTACTAGGGAGGGAATTCCACAGCTGAGGAGCCATCACTGAGAAGGCCCTGTCTCTTATCCCCACCAGACGTGCTTGTGAGGCAGGTGGGATCGAGAACAGGGCCTCTCCAGATGATCTTAGAGTTCTCGTAGGCTCATAGGAGGAGATTCGTTCAGACAGGTAAGTTGGACCAGAACTGTTTAGGGCATTGTAGGCCAAGGCCAGCACTTTGAATTGGGTTCGGTAGCATATTGGCAGCCAGTGGAGCTGATACAACAGAGGAGTGGTATGCTCCCTGTATGCCGCTCCAGTTATAAGCCTGGCTGCCCCCCCCCCCCTTGTACTAATTGAAGCTTCCGGGCCATCTTCAAAGGCAGCCCCATGTAGAGCATGTTGCAGTGATCCAGGCGGGATGTAACCAGAACGTGGACCACCATGGCCAAGTCAAACTTCTCAAGGTACGGGCGCAGCTGGCGCACAAGTCTTAATTGTGCAAAAGCTCCCCTGGCCACTGCTGAGACCTGGAGTTCTAGGCTCAGTGATGAGTCCAAGAGAACACCCAGACTGCGAACCTGTGTCTTCATGGGCAGTGCGACCCCATCCAACACAGGCTGTAACCCTATACTCTGTTTGGCCCTATAACTGACCAGGAGGACCTCTGTCTTGTCTGGATTCAATTTCAATTTGTTTGCCCTCATCCAGTACGACACAGAAGCCAGACCTGAACAGCCTTCTTAGTGACAGGTGGAAAGGAGTGACAGAGGTGGACATAATCTGCATACAGATGACACCACACCCCGAAACTCCGGATGATCTTTCCCAGCAGCTTCATGTATATGTTAAACAACATGGGGGACAGTACTGAACCCTGCAAGTCAATGGTTGTGAGGCCAAGCAGGTGTCCCCCAGTGACACCATCTGGGAACGAACCTCCAGGAAGGACCGGAGCCACTGTAAAACAGGACCTCTGAGACCCATTCCAGCAAGGCGCACCAGAAAGACACCATGATCGATGATATCGAAGGCTGCTGAGAGGTCCAGCAGGGACACACTCCCCCTGTCCAGTTCCCAGCGTAGATCATCTACTAAGGCGACCAAGGCTGTCTCGGTACCATGCCCCGGCCTGAAGCCAGACTTTGCTGGATCTAGAAAATCAGTGTCTACCAAAAATGCCTGGAGTTGTGCGGCCACCACACATCCCACGACCTTGCCCAAAAAGGGGAGATTGGAAATAGGCTGATAGCTGTCCAATTGAGTGGGATCCAGTGATGGCTTTTTCAACAGCGGTTTGATCACAGTAAATTTAAGGCTCGCTGGAAATATGCCTTCCCGAAGGGAGGCATTCACCACCACCTTCACCCACTCGGCCAAACCCCCTCTGGCTTCTCTCACCAGCCAGGATGGGCAGGGGTCTAGGATGCATAGGGTAGCCCTCACCTCTCTAAGCACCTTATCCAAATTCTCAGGCTGAACCAATTGAAAAGAATCCATCAAAATGGGACAAGCACGTGCTCGTGTTACATCCTCGAAAGCTGCCATTAATATGGTGTCAAAGCTGGATCTTTGCGAACTTTGTCTGCAGTAAACCTAAACCTGATCAGGTGATGGTCGGTCCATGGCAACAGAGTGATGTTCAGCTCCTCCACACCGCCACCTTCCTCCCATCCCTGACAGAAAACCAAGTCAAGTGTGTGCCCCGCTCTGTGGGTGGCACCAGATACCAGTTGGGACAGCTCCATGGTTGCCATGGTGGCCATGAAGTCCTCAGCCACTCCCGTAAGGATGGTCTCAGCATGGACATAGAAGTCCCCCAGCACAAAGCCATTGGGACTCCAACGCCAGGCCCAAGACCACCCCCGCTAGCTCAGGTAGGGAGACTGTAGTGCAATGGGGTAGTCAGTACACTAACAGAATCTCTAATTTGTCCTGGTCATCCACCCGCAGGTGGACACATTCAAACAGGGTTGACTGCGGGATGGGGCACCTGGTCAGGTGGATGGAATTCCTATAGACTACTGCAACAACACCTACCCGCCCTCCAGATCTTGGCTGGTGATGCATGGAGTACCCAGGAGGACAGAGTTGAGTGAGATTGATGCCACCCACCTCATCCAACCAGGCCAGCCCACTTATCCAGGATAAGATCCTGGATAATTGCAGTTTTTCCATTTACAGACTTGGCGTTCAACAACACCACCTTTAATCTGGAGGGACCGCCAGCCTGGGTATCCAAGCTGAACACATCAGGAGGCCATTTTAAATCTACAAGAATCTCTTCCTCTCCCTAGGCCGAATTAATTTTGGCCTCCCTTTTCCGTATCTCTCCCTCCCCTGAATTACTTCTATGGGGGCTCCTCAGCTAGTGGACACCCCCCTCCCTCTGCATGGCCCCTCTCTCTTTTCTCTATCATTGGGCTGGTACTGGCTTTTAGATATATACAAGAACCTTGTTGTAACTGTGTCCCACTCCACCCTCCTTTAGAGGCAACTCCTTCCTTCCCCCACTCTCCCCCCCCCCTTGGGAGTTACTGAGATAAAGTGCAGTAGGAAGCTCTGTAACTCCCTCCCTCCTTGTTTAATTCCCAAAGTGCAAGGTGCTAAGGGCGGGGAAGAATCCAATTCATAGGTTACTATAATAAAATCACTGGGGTAGGGGAAACTAAACTGGGACTAAAAACAGTAATAGGTTCACAATGAAAGTGCCAAAAGCTATAGCTCTTACTGCAGCGTTGCACAGTTCTTAGCAATAAAGTGACTATGTGCTTCGACATATCTCTGGATTATGGCTATTCTGTAGGCCAGTACCTGTCGCACCCCAAGGCTGCATAGGCACCTTGAAAACCACACTGGAGCCCAGAATATAAGCAATCAAGCTGTTTATTGCAGAATAAAAGTAAGCACAAGCAAATAGAGTTCAAAGTCAATAAAGTGGATAAATGTATAGTTCAAAGTCAATAGAGTGGACGCACCACCCAGCAATATACTTAACTGTCCTTAAACAAAAATCCAAGAAAATCTATCGCGGATATAATCCAAACTGGAACTGTGCTTAGTCCCACAAGAAGTATCAAAGGTAGTCCACACAGAGTTCCCTTTCCAAACAAGAAACAACAGAAAGCCACAAGGAGCAAGAACCAACCTCAAGGACTCCAAGAAACTATAATCCACAAGGCAAGGAATCAGGAAGGTCCAGCTGGAAACAAGATTGACAAGACAGGAGATACTTGAAATCCACAAGGCAGGACCATGGCTTGAAATTCAGGAATGCAAGAACACGAAGAGAGATCTTTCTCATTTGAATTGCAAAGCTGACACCTCTGCGGTGCAAAGGAAGCAAGGAATATTTAAGGAGATTTCAAGGCTATGGGACCTAGGGAGTGCTGTTCATCTCATGAGAAAGTTGCTCATTAACGCGTCTGTGAACCAAATGCTGGCTTCCTCTCCAAACCTCCCTTTCACTTCGCTCTTGCGTAAACATCCCCCTTCTGTCAAAACCACCCATCTTCTCCTCCGGGCTAACATCTGGCTGAACTGGCCTTGACTGTTCATTGGAATGTTTATCCCTGGTTTCAGAATCCTCCGTAGAAACCAATTGAAGTGCCCGCAGCTGGATTACAGGCCTATATAATCATAGTTTTGGATGGGACCAAAGTCTGATTCTGATTCCAGCTCAGTCTGAGCTACAACAGTACCAAGGCCCTCTCCTCCCCAAGCCTCATAAGCAACCATCCCTAACCCCCAACTAGCAGCTCCAAATTGACAAGACTAAACATAGCAGCATGGTAGAAATTCATAGCAGAATATTAAAAGCAATGCATTATAGCAGCAGAATAAAGTGCTTAGTCCAAATGTTGGTCAAAGGCTGATTACTGTGCATCTCTAGGTGGAACAGGACACCAGAGCAGTCCAGTGGTAGGTTAGGTGAGGAAGACACACAATGCTCAGGCCCAGTCAGTAGGGATGGTTAGCGGGCTGACTCATCGCAGCAGCAAGAACCAAGGGGTGGAAGTAAGCCTTCATTCTTATGTGGGCAGTGGGCGATGGAAGCTCCCAGTCGAAATTGGCAGGCTGCCCATGCCAGCACACCAGTAATAGTATGCCGCCCTGAGTCCCCTGATGGGTGACAAGGGCAGGGTAGAAGTGATGTAATAAATAAATAAATAAATAGTAAGGGCCCTCCCAGTATGAAAACCCACCCGTAACAAAAGCAAGTGGGAGCCGATCTCAGCTCCTCTATTTGGCACCACAGTTGAATTTGTTAAATTTTCCTTTATTTTTCTGTTTTTTTTATTTAGTGGGGCTGACTGGGAGTTGGGGACCTGAGGGATGGTGGGTGAGGTGTGCACACTAGGCATGTGCGATCCATGGAAAAATGGTTCAATACTCGCTCCAAAAATAGGGGGCGCTGGTGTCTCGTTTCTGAAGTCATTTCCAAATTTTGAACAAATGTTTTCAAAACTTTATGAAAATTCTGAATATTCATAATTAATTCATTAATGGCAGACGCACATGTGCAATGGTGAAAAACAGCACTTGTGGGAATTTTAAAAGGCTCTCCCACCCTCACTTTTTGAGCTATTCTGATCAAATTTGGTACAGTGGTAGAACACATTTACCACTGCTAGCTTACCAAATTTTAGAACGTTTCCCTTATCCTCTGATTTTTGGTGAATTTTCATAGCTTATATAAGAAACCATTTTTTAATAATTACAGAAATCTTACTTCCTGTTTCATTGGGTCGTCTTTACTTTGAAAGTCCTTGTTCTACTTCAGGGACTAGTTTTTTGAACCCAGGCAGAGAATCAATGTAACTTGGAGCCCACTCCTGACGTTAGAGTGGGCTACTGATGACTGGGAATCTGAAGTGATGCGTGTTTTAGTGCACAACCCCATGCAAGCAAACATGCACAAACTGGGAAAGGGACTTGCTTTTGTAACCCAGGCAAAGAATCAATGTAACTTGGAGCCCACTCCTGACATTAGAGTGGGCCACCGATGACTGGGATTCTGGAGCGATTAAGGGTCTTGTAGGACTACACCCCATACAAGAATACACTCAGGCAGAGAATGTAACTTGGAGCCCAATCCTGACATTAGAGTGTGCCATCGATGACTGGGATTCTGGAGCGATGATGCGTCTTGTAGGACTACACCCATGCAAGCAAACACCCAAGCCGAGAATGTAACTTGGCAGACTCTTTGCTTTACCCAGACCCACCCAAACACATGCAAAATGAGGAGGGCACTCTTGGTGCTTGAGTGTCCCAGCCCCCACCTATGGCTATAGCCTGTGCTATTGAATTTTAAAAAATGTGTCACACTCTTCTCCCTCCTGGTCCCAACCCACAACTTTCTTATCCAAAATAAAACTTTTCTTTAGTTAACTACTCCTAATTTTTTATTTTTAAAACTAAAAATAAATAAATAATCAGCAAGCAAGTTTGGACCACACCCCATGGGGTATAACTGTTAGAATACAGTTCAGAGATGCTGAATTAACAATGACTTAACAGCAATGCTCTTTGCTATGGTGGAATAGCTATTTGTTTTATGTTCTACTCTCTCATTTGAACAAAGAATCCTTATTCTTGTGCTACTTACAAGGACTATGTAAGTTTGTTGAGCTATTTGATTTTGTGTGCAATACTGCAAATTTATATTTTAACTCTTCTGACAAGAGTAAAGATTTTTGTTCTTTTTCCTTTTGTGTGTGTGTCTTTTGCATTGGACCTGACTGAAATCTGCTTATGCGTAACATCACTTGCCCTTTCCCATTCCAACACTCCCTTTTTCGATGGCTGCCTGGACCCCAAGGCCAGACAGGCACTCAGGCAGAAATGCCACTATGCTGCAAGGCGCTGCAAGGCTATGTCACAGCAGAAATAGCCACCCGCTGCACACACACAGCACAGCCAGCCAGCCTCAACCTCTCCCTCTGACGCCCCAACGCGAATGCAGCCTCATGGTGCTCCACAGGCATTTTTCAAGGAGGCACGTATGGAGGGACATGGAGGACATATAAACCCCTCTCTTTACATGAACATGCACTGTAATTGGTCAGGGAGGCAAGACCATGCTAGGCTGTGTTTCCCTCCAAAACAATGGAGGGATCCAGGGAAGTCCTGCTCCCCCTCTATTCTGCCTTGGTCAGACCACACCTGGAATACTGTGTCCAATTTTGGGCACCGCAGATGAAGGGAGATGTTGACAAGCTGGAAAGCGTCCAGAGGAGGGCGACTAAAATGATTAAGGGTCTGGAGAACAAGCCCTATGAGGAGCGGCTTAAAGAGCTGGGCATGTTTAGCCTGCAGAAGAGAAGGCTGAGAGGAGACATAATAGCCATGTACAAATACGTGAGGGGAAGTCATACGCAGGAGGGAGCAAGCTTGTTTTCTGCTGCCCTGCAGACTAGGACACGGAACAATGGCTTCAAACTACAGGAAAGGAGATTCCACCTGAACATC
Organism: Anolis carolinensis; assembly: GCF_035594765.1. Lineage (NCBI taxonomy): Eukaryota > Metazoa > Chordata > Lepidosauria > Squamata > Anolidae > Anolis > Anolis carolinensis. Next base: position 70,651,790 of record NC_085843.1, on the reverse strand, counting down.
AGGAAGAACTTCCTCACTGTGAGGGCTGTTCGGCAGTGGAACTCTCTCCCCCGGGCTGTGGTGGAGGCTCCTTCTTTGGAAGCTTTTAAGCAGAGGCTGGATGGCCATCTGTCGGGGGTGCTTTGAATGCGATTTCCTGCTTCTTAGCAGGGGGTTGGACTGGATGGCCCATGAGGTCTCTTCCAACTCTACTATTCTATGATTCTATGATTCTATGATTACTGATAAAATTATGAGAAAATAACAAAAATTGTCTATAGCGGTTCGAAATTGCGGGTTATATCTGCTGCGATAACCCTAGTGGGAACCACGTTCGTAAGTAGGAATGGATACGATTTTATTATGATTGCAGAGATTTATGGTATTTTTGCCCATGCCTAGTGCACACATTTAGGGGCTTTCATCCTTTTAGCTTCTTTTTCTCCTTCCCTTCCTCTCCTTCAGAAAATACTTCTAAAAGATTATTAATAATAGTAACCCCAGAAAACAAAAAGAGAAGCCTACCTCTCCTCTAGAGTAGAAAGTAGAAACAGCTTTAAGAAAGCTAAACCTCACACAGAAAGGAGATAACAGGCAAGAGAGGGAATTTAAGGTTGTCCAGGGAGGATAGCTCCACTGAGCTCCAGATCATCACGCTTCCTTCCCTTGGCCTCCTTAAAATGCCTTGGAAAGCTCTGTGTCATGCTGCTGATGCTGGCCTGGGAAAGAAAGTGCATGCACTTGCCTCTCCTCTAAAGAAGAACAACTTTAAGAAGCATTAAACCTGCTCTCCTCCTCTACTAAGGAAAAGGATCTAGAGTGGTAACTCTGATGTTGTTTTTAATCCAGGTCTTCATGAAGGACATGGAAGGGGAGCCTGTGGGAAGTCCCCCCGATACACATAATGAGCTGCTTTCTTAAACCCATTGCTGTTACACAGGCTTCTTTGAAGGGAAGAAAGCAAAGGCTCCCAGGAGAAAGGAGAGCTTCATAAGTTCCCCATTGCCGCCAATTGTCCAAAAAGAACTAGTTTTTGGATGCAGAATGAAAATGCCCATTCAACACAAAACTTCCAAACTCATATTGGATCACTATTAATAGGCTAAAGGAGTGGTGAAGACTTATTAATCTATCATATCCAAAGTCTGAAACAAGACTGAAAATCCCTCCACTTCTAGCAGTTGTTGTTTGGACTGCAACCCATCAGCCTTGCCAAAATAGGCAACAATGAGAAAAATCAAAACTTGCAGTACAGCAATTTATGGAGGGCACTGCATGAGTCCCACCCCTATCAAATGCCCTAATTTTTCAACTGAATTCTTTCATGAGCTTGAAATTTAGGTGATGGATAGCTAAAGAATTGAATCATTACCCTGTTCTAGCCTCCATAGCTTGCATTACAAGACAGTTTGCATTAATTCCTTCTTCCATAGAATGATAGAACTGAGAGGGAAAAAAATCTGTTGCCCTGTCTCAGGAAGGAATTCTTTTCAATGCATGATCTTGAAACATAAAATATAAAAGCTAGCAATACTTATTATCATTTGCTTACTTCTTGTCATCAAATAAATGTTATTTGTTATTTATTTGTGAAGAGAAGAATTTATTTAGTGCAGAATTAGAGCCTTGTAAATGCAAATATCCCTTACTCAAATGTCTGCTTTAAAGTAAATTATTTATACTCATAAACTCATAAAGGAATGTCAGACTCTCAAAATATATTACTGTATTTTTTTTAAAAAAATGTTCAAATATCAATGTTAATCCTGCTTTTCTAATAAGCATTTTTTTGTCTTCAGGCATTTATTAGTAGCACCATGAGGATTCCTGATGGTAGCAATTGATTACATTTCACAGACATGTGTAAAAGGTAGATTACATAAACTCATTAACTGTATGACATGCAGAACAGACATTATAACAAGGACAGGGCATTTAATGTAGTTGAAATTTGATTAAATCCAGATAATAATTGAAATGTACCACAGGGTTCAGAATGCTCCCAATTGATGATAAACAGAATTATGAAGTATGATGAAACTCTACACTGAAAGTTTAATAAACGTAGTAAACACCAGGGTTGAGAAATGTTTCTTGAAAAATTCCTTTATAAAAGGTGGTGCTAGCCAATGGGTAGCATCATGTTAATGAATTTGACAGCTATGAATTCAATTAATATTTATGTAACTCACTTCTTTTGTCATTGAGATTTTCTACCTTTCCCACATAGAATGGCTGGTGCCTATTAACATTAGTGCATATTGTATTAATTTTCCTTTTGATTGCTTGGGAGTAAAGTAAGTGATTTTTCAAGAAAAAAACAATAAAATCCATGTCTGATTAAATCATACAGAATTGTATGCTGGCCTGTATTCTGAAATAATAATAATAAAGCCTTAGCTTTGAATTTTTATTTTTTCCCCCAATTATCTTTTACAGATGCACATGTGTTATGATTACAATCATTCTGCTGGTTTTTTCCCCTTTCTAAAATGTAGTTGGCATTGCGTGACCAGGGTGAAACCCATTGCCACTCCATACAAAACAACATGATACACCAATGTTACTACATCTAAAAATGGGGTTTGCCTAATACATTAATCCCAGATCCAGACATCAACCAACTTGACTGCAGATAGATGAGACTGTGATCTGGCCCACCACCAGAAACCCATGGGATGATAAGACAGTGAGAATGAAGAGCACAAACCTTACTGTCCATCTTCCCCGATCACCATGGGGTGCTGTAAAAGTAACTGTTTCTGCTGCTAGTTCAAGCCAGTCCCCCCAAGTGCATCTCTTGATACTATTGCAGTGCCTTATGAATGCAGGCAGAACCAGAAATGCCTCTTCCAAAGTTGTGATAAATGGAACAATACCTGCAACCAAATATATGCATAGGAATGTGTAGGTGGTCTATTACTCCAATGGCAACTACCTGTTGAGCAGCCAGCAGGATGCAATATATTCACCTGGGGCCAAGCTGAGAAAAAATAGTCTTCACTCATGTTGACCCCTTCAGCCAGGTGGTTTGAACTGGTTGGCTGTTTCTTCTGCACCCCTCCCAAGCAAGTCCCCACACAGGGCTTGCTGGGAAAGGAAAAATCTGTTACAACACGGTGCATCCCCTCCCCCAAGTTCAATTCATTCTGCAAAAAAAAAAAAAAAGTAACTGGCAAGTCAAACCATCTATATAATCTGGTTGTAAGCACATTCATACATTCTAAACATGTAAATCCATATAATTGCAAAGAAGAGTCAATTTATTTTATTTTGTGTCAAAAGCATTGCATAAATAAGTTTTAAAACCGATAAAATAAAAAGATAATGAGCAGCTAAATAGTTTTAGACCAAAAATGGGCAACAGCGATTGCATTGGCTGTAGCTTTAAACATTTCTTCCTCTGTGCATGAGGCAGGGCATTGTGGGAAGCATACAGATGCTGAGTTGTTTGTTCTGCTCCACAGTCACACAAGATGGAGGATTCTTCTAAGAAGAGCCAATCAATATATAGTACAAATGATTGCCTAATTCTAAATCAACAAATAAAGGAGGAAACAACTAGCAATGGCGTCATCATTATCACTCTTCAATACAGAAAACAAGTCTGAAACATCTGCTTGTGTTCAGACTCTCTACACAAACAAGAACTTTTGTTTTCTTGTGTCCTAGCTTGTGCTGAAACAGTTGTGTAGGACCCAGCTGGCTACTACCAATATAGCTATTGTAAAAGGTGCAGTTCTTCATATTTTCTCAAGAGCAGGTCTGAATATTGATTATGAAATAAGAAATAAGGTAGATATGAGGGACATTCATTAAAGATTTTCCCTAACCCATTTCCTGTGGACTGAGAGCAATGAAACTTGGCATAATTATTAGACCTTTTATACATAGGTACCACCTAGGGACACGCTTCTACCATCTTTTTAAGCAATTGTAAACATCTTCGCTTGTAGAAATTGACAGGTTGCTCTGAAAATCACGTTGTGTCTTCATAAATCAGAGTCTCATCATCTAAAAAAGGATTGCCCTTCAAAAATAACTTCATTGTTGGAAAGAGGTGGAAGTCGGATGGTGCAAGGTGGAAGTCGGATGGTGGGTAAATAAGGGGCATGCAGTAGAATTTCAAAGCCACAGGAGCATACTTCATTTGGGCAACATGTGAGTTGTGAACTGGTGCACTGTCGTGCAAAAGGCAGACACCTTTGGTGAGCATGCCACATCTCTTGGTTTTGATGAGGTCAGCAGTTCTTTGAAGCTAATAGTTGTGTGAGTGTTTCCTATTTATGCAGGCCAAAATCTCATTGGCTTTTTTGGCTGCCACATTACATTGTTGGCTCATGTTTAACTTGTTTTCCACGAGTATTCCAAGATCTTTTTCATACATACTGCTATTGAGCCAGGCATTCCCCATTCTGTATCTTTGCATTTCATTTTTTTCTGCCTACATAGAGCATCTTGCATTTGTCTCTGTTGAACTTCATTAGTTTTGGCCCATCTCTCTAATCTGTTAAGATTGTTTTGAATTCTGCTCCTGTCTGACAGAAGAGCATGTTGGTGATGACAAGTTTGTGTTCCACACATTTGGTGAGAAGCAGGATTTGAGTTGCTGTTTCCAACCCCCATCTTTTCCTATAGTCCCTCGCCACTAGTTGAAGTCTCATCCGACTCTTACATTAAAAATACCCAGGAGGATGATTTTGTCTTCCTTAAGTATCTCCAATAGGATGGTGACCAGCTGACAGTAAAAAAAAATTCCTTGATGTTTTCATCAACGTCTACTGTTGGTCCATAGGCACTTATGATGGTAGCCTGTTGGTTTTTAGCAAGATTAATTCAGAGGGTTGAGAATATTTTGTTAATGCCGATGGGTTCTTTGGACGGGTGCTCCACCAGGTTGTTTTTTTTATTATTATTATTATACAGTGTTCCCTCACTTATTACTGGGGTTAGGTTCCAGGACCACACGCAATAAGTGGAAATCCACAAAGTAGGGACACTATATTTATTTTAATATTTATACATTATTTTAGTAGTTATACACTATTTTAAGTCTTTATCAACCAATTGTGTGTTGATAAATTGCCTCCTTCTCCTCCCGTTGCCAACTGGGCTCCTTTTCTCTCCCTTTGGCTTCTCTTTCCTCCCTTCCTTAGACTGTAAATTGTAATTTTTTATGATTTATAATAGTCTTTTAGAGTTTATTGAAAAACCATGAAACAGCGAATCCGCAAAAAGTGAACCTTAGAGTAGTGAGGGAACACTGTATATAGTATATAGTGCTACACAAAATTACAAGCATTCAAAACATTTTCCATTGGTAACACATATTTACATCATTCCCCCTCTTTCTCCCTCCGTCCTCTCCCTGAGAACAGTTTACTAATTTTGCTGTACTTATTATGATTGTTCGATCATGAATATAATCTTGTTTAATTCTTTATATTTATCTTTCCCCTCTATTCTAGAAATAAAACCTTTCCGTTTTGCTCCCCATGTCTTTCTGATTTGGCCCTTTTTGTAGTAACTTTTACTTTTGTTAATATTGTCTTGGAGGAGGTAGTCATCTAAATATTTATAGTTTTTGTATCCCATTTCTTTTGGTCCTTCCAGCCTAGGGTGACTGAGGTTTTAATTGCATCTAACATGTTTTTTCTTATTTCCTCTCATTTTTTGACAATCCCACCACATGTGGATGTATGATCCAGTTTTCCTACAGTTGTGTCAACATTGTTTTGGGAAGGTTCTTGTTATGTAAGCCAATTGCACAGGAGTTCTATACTATTTTGTCTGGATTTTCTGTTGCATTTCCTTAATCTTTAAATCTTTTATTTTATTAATTGAATTTACCCAATTGTCTATTTTTCTCTCGCTGCATCTTAATTCCTCCCTCCAGATTTCTATCAAGGTATTTTTTTGTATTGTATTGTTTTCCCGTGATTATTTTGTATATGAATCCCATGATTCGTTTCTCCTTCTCTTCTTTCCATTATATTATTTTGCCGAGATCTGTTTCTGGGGTTTCCTTACTCTTCCATTCTGTTAGCTTTTTAGACAACCCTCTCTATTGTAGCCAATTTCCATGTCCTCACTTATCTTTTAACTACTCCCATTGAGATATTGTTTTGTGGGTTACAATAAGTCCCTGAACTTTGTTATGCTGTGTTGTTCCAATTTCTTTAACATGTTCTGATATAACTGGGATTTTCTATTATCTATGGATCCTATTGAGAGCATATCTATTTTATTTATTGGAAGTTTCTCTTGCCATTTTTACCAGCATTTCATTGTTGAGGTCAAAGGACCTCCTTTTAAATTTTTTAGTTTTTTCCGATTTTCCCCATTAGACATGATCCCATCATTTATTATTTTCTCTTATTTGATCCATCTTTTAGGCTCACGAATGTCCACTTTGAATAATCTGGCAAGCTTCAAGTAGTTCCAGAGGCAAGGTGCTCCCCAGCCTCCATTTTCTTGTGAAGAATATTGGGTTACCGATTCTGTTCTTACTGGAGCCAGCTATCCACATTTTAAGTGAGTTATCCCATTTTTGATTATGTTAGGTGGGATACTAAATGAGAGGGTTTTGAGCAGATATAACAATGTAGGTAATATCATCTTTTTGCATGCCTTCAGCCTAGCTGTGATGTCCCAATTCCATTTTTCCACATGTTGATTTGTTTACTTACTTTTTCCATAATTGATTATAGTTTATCTGGATTATATTTTTTCAGCTTTTAGGGGTGTAAACATCTTAGTATTTTAACCTCTTTTTCCCCAGTTTCACCCCTAGGATAAGTAGAGCTTTTTAAAAATCCTTCCAATTCAGGTTTTTATGTAAAATTTCTGATTTTTTGATATTAACGGCTAAGCCTGAAATCTTTTCAAATTTTAAAATTACTTTTGTTACTACTTTTATGGAGTCCTCCATTGCACCTATAAGGACTACTGCATCATTTGCATATAAATTAATTATTATTTCTTCTCTATCTTATATCGCTTTATATTTTGTCTGACCTTATTAGGTTAGTTAAGGGTTCTATTATTTATTTATTTATTACATGCATTTATACCCCACCCTTCTCCCCGAGGGGACTCAGAGCGGCTTACATTCTGCCACGAGGGCCAGCAACAAATATATTATAAAACAAACAATTAAAACATGATAAAAATATACAAAAATTAAAACGCTGCAAAGCAGCGATGTTGCACCATCCTCAGTCATTCAATATTGCTAGGGCGAAGAGTTGTGGGCAGCCTTGTTTGGTTCCACTTTTGATTTTAATGGTTCTTGAATTAGATCCACATACTATTACTTCTGCTTGATTTTCTTTGTATAATTCTTTAATTACTGCACACATCTTTATCCATAAATTACACTCTTCACATAATTTGACTAAGTAATTGTGATTTATCGTGTCAAATGCTTTATAAACAACACCATTGGGGGATAAGAAGTATAATATACAATATCAAAACAGACTGTTTATATTTGAAAATTTAATAAATATGGCATTGTAACTAAAATAAAAGTAAATTTCTGAATAATATAGTATTATATTTTTTCAAAATTTAGAATTGAATACAAAATGAGTATCCCTCATCTGAAATGCTTAAGACCAAAATGTTTTGGATTTGATTTTATTTGGTGTGGGTGGGGTAGAATACTTATATCTGCATATATATTTGCACATAATGAAATATTTTGGAAGAGGGATCCATGTCAGCATCCTCTTCCATGACGCACCACCCATTCTAGCTGTATCAATTCAGAGAATTGGAGGAAAAGAGCAAGAATAAACCTATCCCAATGGGGCTCATACCTTTGCAGGGGCCAATTTAGCAGAACATAATGGTTTGACCTTGCATGATAGAAGGAAAGAGATTAGTTTATATTTAACACTTCCTTGCGGGTGCACCTCCATTAAACGTGTGTGAGAATTTTGCCAATCTACAGTCAGAAGGATGTGTTTTTAAAAGACGGTAATATTTCGATTTGCTGTGGTTTAAATTTGATTTAAAAGGTGGTGGCTTTATACCAGTTCTTGGTCTTTTCCTAAAGACCTAACAACTAGGCTGATTCAGATCACTTGATCTCTGGAATGGCAAATTGCCCAGGCTTGTGGATGCAATAAATGCAATAAATGCTTAGTATTCCCTCTTGCAGGGTGGGTTCAAACAGGCTCCCTAGTCTTATATAGAACTGGTATAAAGAGATAACTCACACAAGGGTTGAAGCAATGTTGACAGAACACAAAAAACAAGTCAAATGGAAAATGAACTTACATGAAATCTATTGTATAGAAACAATAAGGAAAACAAAGAGGTAATCAGTAAAGCTGGCCCGGACTCTCAAAAGTAATGAAAGGGGAACCCTGAAGCCCCCAATTAGGAAATGACACACCAGGAGACCAAGGGGGCAGGAGGCAAGGAAGACATTTTCTCCTTGCCCCCCCTCCCCATCTCCTGGTGCATCATTTCCTCATGCCAGGAGGGTATGAGGAGGAATGTAATGGCAGCCAGGTAAGTTTTATTTGCTTTTTAGGGGTACATTTGGGGTTTGGAGAGGGGGTGGGTGCTCTCTCAGTTTTTTGGGCTCCTGGCGATGGCTGTGTGAATTGGGCACGCACCTGGTAAGACCTAGACCTTACCATAAGATTGGGATCTTACCAGGTGATTAATTAATTCGGTAAACCCCTATTTGTTCCAAATTAATTTGGTTTTTAACAGAGGTATTGTTTCAATGCTTCCAGTAAAACTGAGACAGATCCCAGTTTTTGGGCCTGTCTGGTTGAGCCAATATAGTAATGCAAGTGGTATGCCACCAATAAATTTATTGTAGCTGGAACCAGCAATTAAATACAGGCACACATGATCAGACTTTATACTGAAGATTTTAAGGTCATTTTCTGCAGTTTATGAAATGCTTCCTTCTTATATCTCTGTACGATATGTTTTACCTTGCTATTGTGTAGGCTAATTTTAGGCTAATTGGTTAGGATTGTTTGAATTTGTAGAGTTTGATTATACTGACAAACACTGTGCTGGATTACTTTTAGTCACTCTGTAGAATGATGGCTTTTACACACAGAAAAATAATGAGTGGTTTTCCAGGAAAAGTATCATTTTAATTGTGCATATACTTCTGTAAATGTCAAGTTGCTTTTGCTGGTCCAAATTAAAAATTACTCCTTTTAATTTGTCATTTCATTAATTATAGTTACTTATAAACATTTCAAAGAGTAATACTAAGTGCACCTAACCTATTAGCATAAAAGCACTGTTTGGATTAATGAATGTAAAGGTGATTTTGAAAAGATTTGAGAAGCCATTCACAACATTAGATTTAGATAATAATAACTTAATGGACTTAATGGCATGTGAACAAAGTGCATAAAAACAGCACACATTGGGTTTGTCATAACTTCATTTAAAACAAAATATACATTTTTTTTACTTTTCTTATTTAAAACCACCCTATCATAGACTTTTCTCCTCTCAGAGTTTAAAAAACATACTTTTCTCCCTCTCCAAGTGTTTGCAAGGATGTTCCTACCACTTGAAGGGGAAGGGGACCACCTGGTTGAGTAATGGCCACATTCCCAGCTGGGATGAAAGCACCGCTGGACACTGTCACCCCAACATGGGAGGCTTCCCACTTTCTCCATGTGAAGGGAAAAGCATTGCAAGGCAGAGCTGTGTGCAGGGTGGCACATCTGCCCTGCTGCTCCCTCTTTCCTCACCAGAAGCCAGGTGATGTGGGATGCTTTGTCTGGCCTTTCTGATAAGGTCATAAAAGACCTGTACATAACTGTTGATGATAGGGTGATTTAGGGAGAATCTGCAATGACCACTTAGACCAGTGTGAAACCAGCAGAGGAGGAAGCAATTTCATTTTACAGATGATTTCAAGGGAAGCCCTGGGACTGGTTCAAATCATCATCATCATCATCATCATCATCATCATCATCATCATCATCATCATCATCCTTTTTTTTCTATCCTGCCTCCATCTCCCCGCAGGGACTTGTGGTGGCTAATATGGGGCGAAGCCCAAAAAACAAACAGTGAACAAAATAAAAATACACATGTAAACAAGATCATCAAGCAGGTAAAATAAACAGATTAAAACCACAAAATACAATATAATACAATAATAAAACAGTAAAATACATAAATGATAAAAAGAAAAAACCACCACTTAATAGCAAAATAGATAGATAAAATGGGAGAGCGGTCTAAACAAAAGTACAGAGATATGAATTGCAAACACCGTTTGGTAGGGTGAATTGACAAAGTGCTGAAGTGTTCCCTAGGGGATATGGAATGGGGTAGGAAGCCAAGTTATTACCAATAAAGGAGCAGAATAAAGTGAAAAATATAGTGATTTAGATGGGCCCTGACATGGGGATTAATTATTCGAAGGCATACTGGAAGAGCCAAGTTTTTAACTGTTTTCTAAAGGCTGACATAGTGGGCATTTGCCTAATCTCTCTGGGGAGGGGCCACCACGGAATAGGCCCTCTCCCTCATCCCAATGGGCCACGCTTGTGATGGAGGGGGAAGCGAGAGAAGAGCCTTTACAGATGATCGAAGAGATCACGCAGGTTCATAGGGAGAAAGGTGGTCATGAAGGTAGGCGGGTCCTGAACCGTTCTGGGCTTTATAGGTGATAACCTGCACCTTGAATTGGGACCGGAAAGTGATCAGTAGTCAATGGAGATCCTTAAATGGGGATTCACCATTCCCTGTAATTAGCTTCAGCTGTTGATCATTGGACCAATTGTAGTTTCTGAGCCATCTTCAAGGACAGCCCCACGTAGAGCATTTTGCAACAGTCCATTCTAGACATAACTAAGGCATGGACCTCTGTGGACAAGTCAGACTTCACGGATGGTGTTTATATGCACTACATGACAGTGGAGGGGTCATTTTTTTTTACCTTTGGCTACTATAATGAACATGTGAGAATCACCGACACACCTGTCCCTTAATCACTTTCTCCATGCAATGTAGTTGACATTTAGTTGCACCAATTTGCTCTATTTCAGAATATCCCCAACTCTGGTTATACTGGTTTCAAGCCCTTAATGCATGTTGCTGCACACATTTGAGGTGTGTATCATCTACACAACAAGTTGTCAAACCATCTTCAAGCTGCATCATAATTAGTGAATATGCTCCTAGATATCTCTCATTCATAGGGTTGTTAAAAATTGAATTTGACTTGATAGCAGTTAACAACAAATTTCAGTAACGACTAAAATGATCAAGGGTCTGGAGAACAAGCCCTTTGAGGAGTGGCTTAAAGAACTGGGCATGTTTAGCCTGCAGAAGAGAAGGCTGAGGGGAGACATGATAGCCATGTATAAATATGTGAGGGGAAGTTATAGGGAGGAGGGAGCAAGTTTGTTTTCTGCTGCCCTGCAGACTAGGACACAGAACAATGGCTTCAAACTATAGGAAAAGAGATTCCACCTGAACATCAGGAAGAACTTCCTCACTGTGAGAGCTGTTCGGCAGTGGAACTCTCTCCCCCGGACTGTGGTGGAGGCTCCTTCTTTGGAGGCTTTTAAGCAGAGGCTGGATGGTCATCTGTCAGGGGTGCTTTGAATGCGATTTCCTGCTTCTTGGAAGGCGGTTGGACTGGATGGCCCATGGGGTCTCTTCCAACTCTACTATTCTATGATTCTATGATAACAAAAGAGAATATGCAAATAAACAGAAAGAACTGAAACCTGTGGCAAACAATGTACTTTCCATTTCACAATTTACTTGGGAAATTATCATAGACAAACTAGAATTCAGGACAGGCAGAAAGCAAAGTAGAATAAATGGAAAAGTCTTGAATCCTCTTGTCTCCAAATAAAAGTTTGCATGAAGCATTGTTATTTTTTCATAATTTTATATGCATGAAGAAAGAGCTCTAGGGAAATTTGTCAACAAAACTATAACTGTAAAAAAATGAATAATTATCTTCCAATGCTCTAATGCTGAGAAACAGTGAATTCATACTGAAGCACAGCAGGTGCAGATGAGTTATTAAGTATGGGGAAGAATTCCAAATTATATGAATGGTAGAGCAATAAAACCATTCTCCCAGCGAAGTTGTATAATTACCTTTTGAACTGATTTGGATGGAATGTCTATCAAGTAGGCTTTGTGCATAGGATATCTTGCCAGTTTAAGAGTCTGAGCTAAATGACCCTCGGTTCTCTTTCATGTCTATAATTCTAACACTATACACTCTATTAACACAGTCATAAAAGATCTGTTACAGGAAGACCTGCTGATAATGTCAACATTTCATTAGTGACACTGCCATTACATTTCTGTTATGCTTTAGAAATATCAATTATAAAAAAGAGATATGAACAAAAATAAATTGAAAATTTGATTTAAATTGCCTGTGTTCATTATACCTATCAATAATTGCATACAACTAATATTTTCTGATATGAACTTGCTGTTACCACTATAGAAGGTAACGGTTGCAAAATAAATATAGAGACAGCAAGATTTTGAAGACTTTAAACATATAAGAAAACATTCATTACAATAAGAATTCTAAACTTATATAAAGTTATCTATATCTATATCTATATATATATTAAAAGTGAATGTTTGTATGTTTGTGGCAGCTTTTTGATTGGCCTGGCTGAATATGTATCAGCTTTCTGATTCGCCAGGCGGAATATGTGCAAGCTTTCTGATTGGCTGGGCGGAATGTGCCAGCTTTCTGATTGGCCATCACTTTCACAGGCCACTGGGACCGCTGAGGCAAAAACTACTACCAAACAGGCTTCGGCCTACTCTCTCTCCTCAGAACGACGCTAGCTGTGGTACACTTAACAGCTTTCGGCCTACACTTTTGTAATCAAAAGTACCACTGGGACCACCAGGAAGGCCAGACCTGGACCAAACTTGACACACATAACCCCTATGACCCATGAACCCACTGACAATGGATCTGGACCAATAGAAAGAGACACAGGACCAGGCAGGACACAGGACCAGGCAGCCTCTGCAGAACTCCTCTGCTCAGTTGGAATTACACAACAGATTCCAAATTCTTACACCACTAACATACAATCAGGAAACACATCTTGTGGAGGACCACAGTTACTTAGATACCACTCAGTGGGCCACTCTTGATCAATGCACAGGGGATAGCCCTGATGGGGACAGTGCATCACCACATTCACACTTATGTAACCATGCAAGTGCTCCATCCCCAATCGTGGACCAGACATAGCAGGAACACCCTTGGGAGAGTGATGGGCTCTTGGACACATCTCAATGGATTGTCATTGATGAATGCTCTGGGGATGTCGAGGAGGAGGGCAACACTTTACACCCACATGATTCACTTCAACTGGAACACTCTTCAGGGGACATACACACTGTCTTGCACAAAAGGGACCCTGTCAATCCTCAAAGGAAACAGGTCTTGGTAGTAGGTGACTCCCTCCTTAAAGGAACAGAAGCCATCATTTCCAGACTGGATGGGATGGCTCAAGAAACATGCTGCCTCCCGGGGGCAAAAATACACCATATCACTCAGAGGCTCAGCAGGCTCCTAAAGCCCCTTCACCCTCCCCACCTTATGTTGATTCATGTAGGTACCAATGACACCGCTAGGCATACGTTTCAAAAGATCACAAATGATTTTCGAGCTCTGGGAACAAAGCTAAAACTCTGTAATGTACATGTGATCTTTTCATCCCTCCTCCCCGTTGTAGGACACGGCTCTACAAGGGCCGGAAAAATAGTACAGGTCAATAACTGGCTCAAAAAATGGTGTCAAGAGGAGCATTTTGGCTTCCTTGACCATGGTCTACTCTTCCAGGAGGATGGCCTACTGGCAAGTGATGGGGTGCATCTCACACAAGCAGGAAAACATCTTTTTGCACACAGACTCACAAACCTCATCAGGCGCACTTTAAACTAGATCCACTGGGGGAGGGGAACAACAGCCTGGCGAACACTATATTACCCACGACCACAGGGAACCGCCAAAAGGCTAAACAGAGGGCTGCACAAACACAGCAAGGACCAAGTACAGAGAGCACAATAATCCCAAATAAACAGCTCGAGGGGAGGTCACAGGGGCTTACATGTCTTTACACTAATGCTCAGAGCATGGGAAATAAGCAAGACGAACTCCAACTCTTAGCACAGCATCACACATACGATGTCATAGGCATCACTGAAACCTGGTGGGATGACTCCCATCACTGGAATTTAACCATTGAGGGCTATAACCTCTTTCACAGAAATATAACAAAGGGGAGAGGAGGGGGAGTAGCTTTATATGTCAAAACCAGTTACATTGCAGAAGAAATGCAAGACTGCAATCCGGGAAACCAGCTTGAAAGCATCTGGATAAGAATCAAGGGAACCGGGACTCAAAAAGATCTTGTCGTGGGTGTCTACTACAGACCTCCGAGTCAGGATGAAGGACTTGAAGAAGCCTTCTGTCAACAGCTGACCAAACAGGCACAAAGAAGATATAGTAGTCATGGGCGATTTCAATTATCCCGATATCTGCTGGAAAACAAACTCAGCCAAGAGTACAAAGTCCAACAAATTCCTCACTTGCCTTGCAGACAATTTTATGGTCCAGAAGGTAGAAGAGGCAACAAGAGGATCAGCAACTCTTGATCTAATATTAACAAATGTGGAAGACCTGATCAATACAGTTGAAGTGGTTGGATCCTTAGGGGCAAGTGACCATATGCTCCTGGAGTTTGCAATACAAAGGAATGCTGAAACTAAGAAAGGTCAAACACGCATTCTCGACTTTAAGAGAGCTGACTTCCAAAAAATGAAGGAATTACTGAGCGGCATTCCATGGACGCCAATATTAAAAAACAAGGGAGTTAAGGATGGATGGGAGTTTTTCAAAAGTGAAATACTCAAGGCGCAAATGCAAACAGTGCCAACAAAGAAAAAAAAATAAGACAAGTGCAAAGAAGCCAGAATGGATGTCCAAAGAACTTCTAAGTGAGCTAAAGCTCAAAAGTGACATGCACAAGAAGTGGAAAAGGGGAGAAATCACCAAAGAAGAATTCAAACGTATAGCCAACACCTGTAGGGAAAAGGTTCGCAAGGCTAAAGCGCAAAATGAGCTCAGGCTTGCCAGGGACATAAAAAACAACAAAAAAGGCTTTTTTGCTTACGTTGGTAGAAAAAGGAAGAAAAAGGAGGCGATAGGGCCTCTGCAAGGAGAAGATAGTGTGATGGCGACAGGGGACAGGGAAAAGGCAGAACTGCTCAATGCCTTCTTTGCCTCGGTCTTCTCACAAAAAGAAAGCCATCTTCAACCTCAGCAACATGGAATGGACGAAGGATTGGGGGAAATCCAACCCCAAATAGGGAAACAAGTTGTCCAGGAACACCTGGCCTCTCTAAACGAATTCAAGTCCCCAGGGCCAGATCAGCTACATCCAAGAGTATTGAAGGAATTAGCGGAAGTTATTTCAGAACCACTAGCAATTATCTTCGAGAGTTCTTGGAGAACGGGAGAAGTCCCAGCAGATTGGAGGAGGGCGAATGTGGTCCCTATCTTCAAGAAGGGAAAAAAGAACGACCCAAACAATTACCGTCCAGTCAGCCTCACATTGTTACCAGGCAAGATTCTGGAAAAGATCATCAAGGAAGTGGTCTGCGAACACTTAGAAACAAATGCGGTCATTGCCAATAGTCAACACGGATTTACAAAAAATCCAGTCATGCCAGACTAATCTGATCTCTTTTTTCGATAGAGTTACGAGTTGGGTCGATACAGGGAATGCTGTGGATGTAGCGTACCTGGATTTCAGTAAGGCCTTCGACAAAGTCCCCCACGACCTTCTGGCAAATAAACTAGTAAAATGTGGGCTAGACAAAACTACGGTTAAGTGGATCTGTAATTGGCTAAGCGAACGAACCCAAAGGGTGCTCACCAATGCGTCGTCTTCATCATGGAAAGAAGTGACAAGTGGAGTGCCGCAGGGCTCCGTCCTGGGCCCAGTTCTGTTCAACATCTTTATTAACGACTTAGACGAAGGGTTAGAAGCCACGATCATCAAGTTTGCAGACGACACAAAACTGGGAGAGATAGCTAACACTCCAGAAGACAGGAGCAGAATTCAAACGATCTTGACAGACTAGAGAGATGGGCCGAAACTAACAAAATGAAGTTCAACAGGGACAAATGCAAGATACTTCATTTCGGCAGAAAAAATGGAAATCAAAGATACAGAATGGGGGACGCCTGGCTTGACAGCAGTGTGTGTCAAAAAGACCTTTGAGTCCTTGTGGACAACAAGTTAAACATGAGCCAACAATGTGATGCAGCAGCTAAAAAAGCCAACGGGATTCTGGCCTGCATAAATAGGGATATAGCATCTAGATCCAGGGAAGTCATGCTCCCCCTCTATTCTGCCTTGGTCAGACCACACCTGGAATACTGCGTCCAATTCTGGGCACCACATTTGAAGGGAGATGTTGACAAGCTGGAAAGCGTCCAGAGGAGGGCGACTAAAATGATTAAGGGTCTGGAGAACAAGCCCTATGAGGAGCGGCTTAAAGAGCTGGGCATGTTTAGCCTGCAGAAGAGAAGGCTGAGAGGAGACATGATAGCCATGTACAAATGCGTGAAGGGAAGTCATAGGGAGGAGGGAGCAAGCTTGTTTTCTGCTGCCCTGCA
Source organism: Anolis carolinensis (assembly GCF_035594765.1). Taxonomy (NCBI): domain Eukaryota; kingdom Metazoa; phylum Chordata; class Lepidosauria; order Squamata; family Anolidae; genus Anolis; species Anolis carolinensis. The sequence continues at coordinate 70,635,118 of NC_085843.1, read as the reverse complement.
GACTAGGACGCGGAACAATGGCTTCAAACTACAGGAAAGGAGATTCCACCTGAACATCAGGAAGAACTTCCTCACTGTGAGGGCTGTTCGACAGTGGAACTCTCTCCCCGGGGCTGTGGTGGAGGCTCCTTCTTTGGAGGCTTTTAAGCAGAGGCTAGATGGCCATCTGTCGGGGGTGCTTTGAATGCGATTTCCTGCTTCTTGGCAGGGGGTTGAACTGGATGGCCCATGAGGTCTCTTCCAACTCTACTATTCTATGATTCTATGATTCTAGACCCAACATGGCCAACTGTGCATACTGATAATAAAAAACTTTAGATTTACATTACTATATCTACTTTCCACAACAGACTGAAGAGAAAAAACAAGACTATATTTTTAATCATTCTTTTATGAAAACCTTTATTCCTCCCCACACCTTACCCACCCACCACTGGGCCCCTTTCGCCCCTCTGCTGACATGTTTAAGGCCTTCCAGGCTGGCTTTCTCCTCCTAGGCCCCAAAGAGGACGCCATCTTGCCTCCTCAAGACTTGCAGGCTGGCTTTCTCCTCCCAGCCCCCAAAGAGGACGCCATCTTACCTCCTCAAGACTTGCAGGCTGGCTTTCTCCTCCTAGGCCCCAAAGAGGACGCCATCTTGCCTCCTCAAGATTGCTCCATAGAAGGCAGCTTCTTCTACTTTTATGTCTTATACTATTGCTTGACATTACTTTTATGTTTTATTTATATGGTGGATGTTAGCACGTGGCTTAATGACCTTGCAAGCCACTTTGGGTCCATTGCAGAAAGGCGGGGGAGAAATATCAGAAATAAATAAATAAATAAATGTCTCAATCGTATGTATGGTTGGAATGACCTTCTGTCGGGAGGGCTTGGATGGTGTCTTCCTTTGTGGCAGAAGGGGCTGGACTGGATGACCTTCAGAGACCCCTTTCAAATCTAGGACTCTATCCCCCAATTGTATTTATGATTGGATGGTCATCTGTCAGGAGGGCTTGAATGGTGTCTTCCTTTGTGGCAGAAGGGGCTGGACTGGATGACCTTCACAGACCCCTTTCAAATCTAGGAGTCTATCTATCTCCCAATCGTATTTATGACTGGATGGCCATCTGTCAGGAGGGCTTGGATGGTGTCTTCCTTTGTGGCAGAAGGGGCTGGACTGGATGACCTTCAGAGACCCCTTTCAAATCTAGGACTCTATCTATCTCCCAATTGTATTTATGACTGGATGGCCATCTGTCGGGAGGGCTTGGATGGTGTCTTCCTCTATGGCAGAAGGGGGTTCGACTAGATGGCCTTTGGGCGCCCCTTCTAACTCTAGGATTGTATGAAAGCCTTTAAACCAGGCACGGGCCAACTTGGTCCCTCCAGGTGTTTTGGACTCCAACTCCTACAATTCCAGACAGCCTACCCATGATGCGCTTTATGTCCTGGTGCCGTTTGCGGGATGATGGACCATGGGTGATGGGATATGTAGTACTTTCGATTCCCACATGCCACTGCGATGCCCATCAGTGACGGAACTGGACCAAACTTGGCACACAGAATCCCCATGAACCCCTTTAAATCCTGGGGCAGTTTGGGGGCGGATAGACCAAGGATGATGGGACATGCAGTACCTTCACTCGCTTCTTGAGACCACAGCAACTGCTACAAATGCCAGAACTGAACCAAATGTGGTATATATATCCCAAATGACACACTTTATATGTTCCAGCAGTTTGGGGGAGGATGGACCAAGGACAATGGGATTTGCAGTATCTTCATCCAGTTCACCTCCCACAGGCCACTGTGATTCCCATGAATGGCAAAACTGTACCAAACTTGATACACAGGTGCAATGTGGCCCCCTTTACGTCCTGATCCGGTTTGATGCAGGATGGACCATGGATGATGGGATTTGCAGTACCCTCACGCGATTCACCTCCCACGGACCATTGTGATACCCATGAAAGACGAAACATATACGGTGTACTTTATGTTTTGAGCATGTATGTGACAGCTTTCTGATTGGCCACCACTATCCCAGGCCACTGAGACCGTCAGGAATGACGGATCTGGACCAAACTTGGCACATTTAACCCCCATGACACACACAATGGCCTGTTGCCGTTTGGGGGATGATGCCTCATGGGTGATGGGATTTGTAGTACTTTCAATCGCTACGACTCCCACAGGCCACTGCGACACCTAGCAGTGACGGAACTGGACCAAACTTGGCACACAGAACCCCCATGAACCCCTTTCTGTCCTGGGGCAGATTGGGGGAGGATGGACCAAATAGCTTCACTCACTTCTTGCTCTGGGAGTTGTAGTTCACCATTATACAGACAGCACTGAACCCAGCCGACTTCGGATCTGGACCAAACTTGGTACACAGCCCCATCATGCCGAACTGTGCATACAGGCAGAGTTTTGGGGTGATTGTCCTTTGCCTTTGGGAGTTGTAGTTCACCCTTATCCAAACAGCCCTGAACCCAGCCAACGTCGGATCTGGACCAAACTTGGCACACTGCCTCATCGTACCTAACTGTGCATACAGGCAGGGTTTCAGGGTGATTGACCTTTGGCTCAGGGAGTTGTAGTTCACCCTTATCCAGACAGCACCGAATCCAGCCGACGATGGATCTGGATCATACGTGCCACAGAGAAGCCCCATGACCAACTAAACATAGTGCAGGGGTTTAGGGGAATGGACCTTGATTTTGGGAGTTATAGTTCACCTGCATCCAGCATGTACTGACCCCTGCTGACATCAGATGTGAACCACATTTGGCACAGAGACCCAACATGGCCAATTGTGCATACAGGCCTGCTTTGGGGGTGATTGTCCTGGGAATCTGGAAGTTGTAGTTCACACTTATCCAGACAGCACTGCACCCAGCCTACGACAGACCTGGACCAAATTTAAGTGATATTTCCTCACATCCCAAAACAACTCAATGCCCTCTTCTAATAACCCAGGCACTGCCGGGTCCCCAAGCTAGTATATAATAAAAGTGAATGTTTGTATGTTTGTATGTATGTGGGTATGTATGTATGCGAGTATGTGACAGCTTTCTGATTGGCCAACACTTTTACAGGCCACTGAGAACACCAGGAATGACGGATCTGGACCAAACTTGGCTCACATAATCCCTAGGACCCATTCTATGTCCTGGTGCCATTTGGGGGATGATGGACCACAGATGATGGGATTTGCAGTACTTTCAACTACTTCGACTCCCACAGATCGCAATGCCCACCAGTGACAGATCTGGACCAAACTTGGCAGACAGAACCTCCATGATCCCCTTTAGATCCTGGTGCAGATTGGGCAATGACGGACCATGGATGATAGGATTTGCAGTACTTTCATTCACTTACTGAGACCACTGCAACTGCCAAGAATTACGGAACTGGACCAAACTTGGCACATTTATCCCAAATGACAAACTTTACATGCTTCAACTGTTTGGGGGAGAATGGGCCAAGGATTATGGGATTTGCAGTTCCTTCACCCAATTCACCTACCATAGACCACTGCGACACCCACAAATGACAGAACAGGACCAAACTTGACCCACATAACCCCCATGAGGAACTTTACAGCCTGGTGCCATTTGGCCCATGATGGGCTATGGATTATGGAATTTGCAGTACTTTCAAATGCTTCCTCTCCCACAAACCACTTTTACTCTAACCAATGTTGGATCAGGGCCAAACTTGGCATATCTCATGTGACCCATTTTACGTCCTGGTGCGGTATGGGGGAGGATGGATGATAGATGATGGGATTTTCAGTACTTTCCAACACTTCAACTCTAACAGACCACTGTGATGCAGAGCAGTGATGGAATTGAACCAACCTTGGCACACAGAACCTGCATAAGCCCCTTTACATTCTGGTGCAGATTGGGGGAGGACATACCTAGGATGATGGGACTTACAGTACCTTCACTCACTTCCTGGAACCACTGCAATTGACACTAATGACAGAATTGGACCAAACTTCACACACCTATCCCAAATGACACGCTTTACATGCTGCAGTACTTTGAGGGAGAAGGGACCAAGGATTCTGGGATTTGCAGTACTTTCAAACATTTTGTCTCCAACAGACCACTTTTACTCTCACAAATGATGGATCAGGACCAAACTTGGCAGACATACCTCCCTTGGCCCACTTTATGTTCTGGTGTAGTTTGGGGGAGGACATACCAGGGATAATGGGACTTGCAGTACCTTCACTCATTTCCTGAGACCACTGCAACTGCCACTAATGACTGATCAACAACACACTTGGTACACAGACCACTCATGACCCACCCTACATCCTGGTGCAGTTTGGAAGTGTTTGGACCATGGATGATGGGACCTGCAGTATCTTCACTCACTTCCTGAGAGCACTGCGACCCCCAACAATGACTGATCAAAACCAAACTTGCAACATAGAGCCCCCATGACCTTCTCTACATCCTGACACTGATTAGAGGGGGGTGGAGTGTGTATGAAGGGACTTGCATATGGGAGTTGTAGTTCACCCACACTCACAGAATCCAGCTGACATTGCATTGAGACTACACTTCAAACACAGGCAAACAATGCCTTTCTCAAATGACCTGGGCACCGCCGGGGCCCCAAGCTAGTATAATATAAGTTTCAAAAGTTTGTTCCAGTTGCATTAGAATGTGAGTGTACAGTTTTTGGCAACTATTCACACTTCAGTACTTTTAAATGAATATTAATGTTTAAAAACATGTGTGAGAGAGGGTTGCAAAAAAGTTTTTAAAGTTTTGATTTAAAATGTCCTAAAATGAGGGTAATGTTTTGATCATTCCGTTTGTTCACTGAGGAGACTCCCCTTTTCCAGGAAAAAAATGCATTTGTGTACTTTATGTTTTGAGCATGATATATAATGCAGATAACTTAATTATATGGCTGATTCTGGAAGAAGAGGGAATGATGGTATGCAAATCCTTGTGTCCCATCTCTTGTACAGAAACCTGACTTCCTATATTGAAGCACCTAATTTCAGGCATAATCTGTATCTAGGCATATGTATTTTCCCATTATCTCTATATATTTCTCCATTATCCCAGTCTCTCCCATGTAGAACTTCCCTTTCTTTATCGTTTCCCCTATTGAAGATAACCTTCGCTCACTCCCTGAAGTACATTGTGTACTAATATTTCAGTAGAAAAATGAGGGACTAAGGCTGGATTTACACTCCCATATAATTCAGATTATCAAATCAGATAATCCAGATTATATATTTTGAACTGGATTATATGAGTCTACATTGCTCTAAAGTCCAGTTCAAAGCAGACAATATGGCAGTGTAGATGGGTTGTTACAAGGATTCACAAATAAAATGAAATAATCAAGGAAGGCCCCATCTACACTGCCATATAATGCAGTTTCATAACACAGTTCAACTGTATTGATCTGCATTATATCACAATGTAGATGGGGCCTTAGTGTTCAATGCAGTTAAATTGCATTATGAACCTGCATTACATGGGAGTGTGGACTCATATAATGCAGTTCAATGTAGTTAAACTGCATTATAAAACTGCATTACATGAACCTTAGAACAGGTGCTTAGCAAGCAAATTAATTTACTATTAGTTATTAGGCTTGCTCAAATAATTCGTTTTCCCCGTTTACCGTTATTGATTCGTTATTTTCGGATTTTTTGAAGCAATATTGAATCTTGGCTGTCCACACGCCTGGATATCGCGGTTTCGAACCGCGATTGGCCATTTTCCGTAATGGCGCCTTTTTTTTCGTTTTTAAAAAATGCTTTGTCAAATCATCCAAACTTTTTTAAGTCCACTGGGGCAATCTAGTGTGTTGTTTGCACCTTGTAGCCAATCAGAGAGCACGTTTAACCAGGGGGAGGGGCTGGTAGGACGTGCTTAATGAAAACAGCGTGCACACGCCTCGTGGCTCAGTCGCACTGGGACTTTTGGAGAGGGTGGAAGGGTAGATTGGTGTAGGCAGGCAGGAAACATTGCTGCGTCACAGCATGGCTGTGTGAAGACCAGGACAGGAGAAAAGGTGGGGTGGTCTGTGGCTGAGTTTGGTGGTGTGGGTCTTAGGTCTTTCTATTTGTTTTGTTGTTGCAAACTTGCAAAGGGCTGTCCTGTGGGTGTTTTTCCTGTTCAAAATACAACTCCTTTTGGGGAAAGAAAAGGTTCCCTTTGTGCCTTGCCTTGTGTGTGTGTCTGCCAGGAACGCTTTGGGAAAGAGTTGCATATCCCATCCTGTTCAAAATACAACTCCTTTTGGGGAAAGAAAAGGTTCCCTTTGTGCCTTGCCTTGTGTGTGTGTCTGCCAGGAACGCTTTGGGAAAGAGTTGCATATCCCATCCTGTTCAAAATACAACTCCTTTTGGGGAAAGAAAAGGTTCCCTTTGTGCCTTGCCTTGTGTGTGTGTCTGCCAGGGACGCTTTGGGAAAGAGTTGCATATCCCATCCTGTTCAAAATACAACTCCTTTCGGGGAAAGAAAAGGTTCCCTTTGTGCCTTGCCTTGTGTGTGTGTCTGCCAGGGACGCTTTGGGAAAGAGTTGCATATCCCATCCTGTTCAAAATACAACTCCTTTTGGGGAAAGAAAAGGTTCCCTTTGTGCCTTGCCTTGTGTGTGTGTCTGCCAGGGACGCTTTGGGAAAGAGTTGCATATCCCATCCTGTTCAAAATACAACTCCTTTCGGGGAAAGAAAAGGTTCCCTTTGTGCCTTGCCTTGTGTGTGTGTCTGCCAGGGACGCTTTGGGAAAGAGTTGCATATCCCATCCTGTTCAAAATACAACTCCTTTTGGGGAAAGAAAAGGTTCCCTTTGTGCCTTGCCTTGTGTGTGTGTCTGCCAGGGACGCTTTGGGAAAGAGTTGCATATCCCATCCTGTTCAAAATACAACTCCTTTCGGGAAAATAAAAGCTTGCCTTTGTGCCTTGCCTTCCCCTGGGCTACGGGTGTGTGTGTGTCTGCCAGGGACGCTTTGGGAAAGAGTTGCATATCCCATCCTGTTCAAAATACAACTCCTTTCGGGAAAATAAAAGGTTCCCTTTGTGCCTTGCCTTGTGTGTGTGTCTGCCAGGGACGCTTTGGGAAAGAGTTGCATATCCCATCCTGTTCAAAATACAACTCCTTTCGGGGAAAGAAAAGGTTCCCTTTGTGCCTTGCCTTGTGTGTGTGTCTGCCAGGGACGCTTTGGGAAAGAGTTGCATATCCCATCCTGTTCAAAATACAACTCCTTTTGGGGAAAGAAAAGGTTCCCTTTGTGCCTTGCCTTGTGTGTGTGTCTGCCAGGGACGCTTTGGGAAAGAGTTGCATATCCCATCCTGTTCAAAATACAACTCCTTTTGGGGAAAGAAAAGGTTCCCTTTGTGCCTTGCCTTGTGTGTGTGTCTGCCAGGGACGCTTTGGGAAAGAGTTGCATATCCCATCCTGTTCAAAATACAACTCCTTTCGGGAAAATAAAAGCTTGCCTTTGTGCCTTGCCTTCCCCTGGGCTACGGGTGTGTGTGTGTCTGCCAGGGACGCTTTGGGAAAGAGTTGCATATCCCATCCTGTTCAAAATACAACTCCTTTCGGGAAAATAAAAGCTTGCCTTTGTGCCTTGCCTTCCCCTGGGCTACGGGTGTGTGTGTGTCTGCCAGGGACGCTTTGGGAAAGAGTTGCATATCCCATCCTGTTCAAAATACAACTCCTTTTGGGGAAAGAAAAGCTTGCCTTTGTGCCTTGCCTTGTGTGTGTGTCTGCCAGGGACGCTTTGGGAAAGAGTTGCATATCCCATCCTGTTCAAAATACAACTCCTTTTGGGGAAAGAAAAGGTTCCCTTTGTGCCTTGCCTTGTGTGTGTGTCTGCCAGGGACGCTTTGGGAAAGAGTTGCATATCCCATCCTGTTCAAAATACAACTCCTTTCGGGAAAATAAAAGCTTGCCTTTCTACCTTGCCTTCCCCTGGGCTACGGGTGTGTGTGTGTCTGCCAGGGACGCTTTGGGTAAGAGTTGCATATCCCATCCTGTTCAAAATACAACTCCTTTCGGGAAAATAAAAGCTTGCCTTTCTGCCTTGCCTTGTGTGTGTGTCTGCCAGGGACGCTTTGGGAAAGAGTTCCATATCCCATCCTGTTAAAAATACAACTCCTTTTGGGGAAAGAAAAGCTTGCCTTTGTGCCTTGCCTTGTGTGTGTGTCTGCCAGGGACGCTTTGGGAAAGAGTTGCATATCCCATCCTGTTCAAAATACAACTCCTTTTGGGGAAAGAAAAGGTTCCCTTTGTGCCTTGCCTTGTGTGTGTGTCTGCCAGGGACGCTTTGGGAAAGAGTTGCATATCCCATCCTGTTCAAAATACAACTCCTTTCGGGAAAATAAAAGCTTGCCTTTGTGCCTTGCCTTCCCCTGGGCTACGGGTGTGTGTGTGTCTGCCAGGG